>NC_091942.1:37330963-37503463 GCF_041260155.1 Ptychodera flava
TCTGATTTACAAAAGTATGGCACCTGAAGGGCGCGCCGAAAAATATGAAACATCCTGATATCTCTGATACATATGTCTTATATATTAAAGTCATGAGCAGGAAGGGCAAGACACCATGAAATTTTAGATTTCATTGGAAATTATAGTTTATGCAGAAAATAATGACAATTTTGTTTTGCAAAAGACAAAGAGACAAACAAAGACAAACAAAAGAGTCATAAGGAAAATTGAAATGAGAACAAACAAATTTCTCATTTTGTTGTCATCATTGTATAGAATTTCAAAATGAAATGCAAAAATTATACACATTGACCCAGTCAGAGTGGAGTTATATTCTGTTGAAATGTTGAAAACAAGAAAAAAAAGAAGCCATGAAAATTAGGCTATCTATTATTATTATTATTATTATTATTATTATTATTAATTAAAACTTCTTTAAAGTGCACTACACATACGTCTAAGTGCACTGTATATCACAAAGAAATTTAGAAATGAAGTAAAAACGGCGTAAAATGAGCAACATTTACATAAATTTTTACTTCTTTCTCACCCAACTTACAACTGCTTGTCATGCTAAAGAGTAAACCCTACCAATATTTCATCATGGGTTAACAATTACTATCAAAATAACTTTAAAAAGTCAAATTAAGCAAAAAATGCTGCCTAAATGTTTGATAACCGAAACAAAAAGTCATGGCAATGACCTTCTGTGAAAACAAATGATGGATTTATCAAAGATTAACACAAACCTGGCAGTCAAATAACTAATTCGTTTGATAAAGATTTGCTTTGGTAGTTATTAGGAAGTCAAAATATATTTCAACCAATATTTTGACATAGAGTATTTTGTGTTGATGCCAGCATTTAGGAAGTAAAATAATTTTTTTTCGGGTAACAAGTAAATCACTTCATTAACTTCCCTATGGCTGAAATATAAGATAAAAATTGGCCATAAACAGAGCTATTTCTGCTCAGTGAGGGCATTATTTAAAAAAGCCTTTGCGTCAACAGTATTTTTTTCGATTACTGACTGTAGATTGATGGACATTGGTGGAGAATATGAATATTAAAGTCACAAGAAGATGTGCTTAAATACAGATTACCCCCATCCAAATAATCAACATTCAATACAACATATGAATATTTATTGTTAACAATGTATTTGGAAAACAGACTGAATGACCAAACTAAAAAACTTAAAACATGCACGTTTTCACCCCAATTTTGAAAGACGCCATGGCCAGAAACACTTCTATTTATAGCCTTACTGCTATCTTTTTGTGTCTCGTTCACAATATCCATGCTCTTTGACAACAATTATTCACACTGTAATAAGATTCTGTTCAAATTGCTGAATCACTATTTATCATCTTCCCTACAGTGAGACAAACCCATGCTGTATATGACCAGAGTTAACATTGAGTGGGCCTAGTGATGTGAGGAAACAGTTAATGTGGTGGCCATTACTCTGAGAACAGCTGTCTTGTCACTGAGTAACCATGTCATCAACTTATCTGTGGGGTGTTGACATCTTTGGCAACACCTACTTATTATCCAATGATGGACAATACTGGGAAGAGTTGAAAGGTCAACAGCTTGAAATGAAAAGAGTGTCAGCTGTTCAACGATGTGCATGGGGACTAGGCTGTGATCATCAAATCTATGTCTATGTCCACTCTACTGATGTTCCAATAAGACTGCAAGTCAACACATTTGAAAACCAGGTATTGTAATGGTTTGACTTCTATCAGTATATGTGCTTTGTATGCAAAACATTGAAGAAGGTTAGACATGTTAGTTGTTCAGTACTGAAATTAAACGGTTATTCTAGTAGTATTAGTATGTACAGTACTAGACATCAAATTCACTCATATATTTTTGGAAAATTCTAATTTTATATCAGTCACACTTAAAATTACAACCATGTTATATTGTAATGTTGCTGCAAAAATCAAATTAATCAGTGTTTTAGCATTCATAGCATTTCATTTATGAAGAGCATAATTTCATAAAATGTACCAAAATAATCTGATCCTGAACATCAAAATTACTCACAAATTTTAAGAGAATGTAGTATTTTATGCAGTATAAAATTTTTAAATTCAAGCTGCAGTACCGCTGTTGAATCTCGTAAATTATTGTAAATGTGTAACGTTGTGAGAAGCTACAAATGTAAAAGTTAAGTGAATGATATAATTTCATGTCAATGTTTGCAGCGTTGGAATCCAGTGGATGGCTTCACAGCAAAGAAATTGCTATTCCATGATAGGTGGGCATGGAGTAATGAAGATGGTACAAAGCAGTGTCCAAGAAGTATCTTTAAATTACCGTCAGAAAACTGGAGTTGGGAAAGTGACTGGTGTGTAGATGAAAACATTCGAGGAAACCCAACTGGAAAAGGAGTAAGTTTTGAAAAATTAAGTACTGCCTAAAACTTCATTGCATAGAATTAAAAAATGCAGGTGCAAACTGAATTAAGCATGATTATTCTTTTGTTAGATAACAGCAATCTAAAAACATGATGACATACATGTATTGTATGAAGTCAATTATTAACTCAGTGTGTATGTCAGACACCTCTTTTTTCCATTATCAAGCACAATCTGTCAACTATTTCTGGGTCAAAGATTGGTTGTTGAAATCAAAATGAGATGAACATCATAGATTACATTAACACAATTCCAATTTTAGATGAAATGATAATATGTGCAGTTTGGTTTTATGTGTCAATATAGACTCAGCAACATAATGCTATGTACGTGAGAGACCCCACAGATATATATCAGTTGATTGTTGCCCACATTTTGATATCTGCATTGTGAAAGACATGCACATACCAGCTGCATCTGTACACATGCATGTACGTAGACATGCAGTCATTCACACTTTCACAGTGACACTCATGATACTTATAGTTATGTAGTGAAACTCCAACCAAATATTTTCCCAGAAATGGACAAGATTAAATATTTAGAATAATATACAAGCTCTAAATCTGAATAAATTTATGTGTTATTACGTTTACAGGGTTGGCAGTATGCTGTCAATTTCAAACGGCACTATACAGCTGACAAAAAATGGAATTCCTGTGTGAGACGAAGGAAATGGATAAGATACAAACGATACCATGCTGTGGATATGTGGGCAAAGGTAAATATTGATAATGTATACATTGTACATGGACTTGAAAGTCATTCACTAGCAATGAAATTGGTGTGTCTTTTGAGTCAAGGACAATCAGCACAACCCATGATATCAGGCATTACTGCAAATGTAAATGCAGTAGACTGAAGGGATTGTAATATTGGTCAGAGATTGATTATTCATGATGAAGTGCAAAATTTCATTGTGATATTTTGTGACTAGTGACTAGTTCATGACAAAAGTAGTAATGTGCAGATCATTGAAGAGAATAGAATGATGTTCTTCAGTAAACCAGTACTTCCAGGGTTGAATAATTCAACACATAAACCAAAAACTTTCCAAGATATCAAAGCAACAAGAATTTTGTTAAATATTATTACAGTAATACATAACATGTCAATAATGACAGTCAACTTGTACCAAAGTGATTCTCAATGTACCTATCATTAAGTTGTCCCTGATGAAACAAAACAACTCAACATGTACATTTTAAAGAATCATGTAGTCTAATATTTTCTAGTGATCTTTGGTCATACAACTTTGTAACTTGCCTTATATATAAGTGGTAATAGTTTGACACATTTTATTGGTCAAGTACCACCCTTAATTCTGATTCTCAAAAAATTCTTGCCATAGTGCTACCCTGAAATAATAGAATTTCTGCATTAAACTAATATTACACATCAGTAAAGTCAACACAAAGAGTGTGCTCTCTTTCTTGATCATATATGGATCATATATGGATAAGATTGACTTTTGTTGTGACAACAGGTGGAGAGCCCCTTCAGTGATGCATTACAGAACCATTCATGGACATTGCTGTAGGGGGATCAGAGGTACAAGGTCAAGCTGAAGGATACCTTGTTGTGTGGGCTGTCACTGTTCTTGGAAGAGTAAGTCATACATCTCATTTCACGTGAAGTGGCCTGAATTGCCATCTGTTTGATGTAAAACAGGACGGATAAAAAATCTGAATTACCCCTGTTCTGTGTCATCAGCTGGAACTTTCCTGCACTATACCTTTCATACATACACACAGCCAGTGTTCCCTCTAAGCCAATATGACGCACCATGACACAAAAAATTCTCTGTGACGCAAAAATTTTGAGTTGAATAGGAAATAATACCTGGTGACTCAAGAAAAATTAGCAAATTTTCAAATTGACTCAAAAGTTTTCTGTAATCCTGTTAGTTAGAGGCACACTGCACACAGCAACGCTTGCGTGCACAGACGCATCTGTCGCAATTGATGCGGTGCTTATACATGACACTTTAACAAAAAAGTAATGAGGAAAATTCAGATATGGAAACATGGAAGGCATGTCCAATGAAATTTCAAGTCGCTTAGGCTTTAGTTATTCTCAAGAATAGAATGGGGCCTTGTTGATCGATTTAATAGCTCAGTTGTGGCTCCAGTCGTACGGCTAAATGTGGACAATGTGAGACAATGATTGACAGGTTCACAAGACCAAATCCATATGTCTGACTGGTAAAGATGGCATTTGGTGTATCAAAATTTCAATGAAAGTACCCAGTGACCATTTGCATACCTGTAGGCTGATGGGCCATTTTACTCATTAAATTAAAGTAATCCCAGGAAATAAAACCCACATAGCGACAATATTTTGGCAGTCTTCAACAATAATTTTGATCCATCCACATCAAACAAAAAGGAAGAAGGCTGTTCGTGTAATAAATATATATATTCCCATGGAATTTTTCTCTCTTTGTAGAGTTGCACAACTTCTCGCCTTTGGCTCCAAGTTGTACGGCTCCATAAATATCTAACTCATATTTATCAAAGAGCTAATAATATCTATCACAGTACTTACGGTATATGTACATGTCGTTCATTGAGCATCTGCTGTTGGTACCAGGTTTGACTTCTGTCCGTTACTATTACAGTAGCACTTGACAACTTATTGCACTTCTACAATGCAAGGCAAGACCTGTAAGCTAGTCCTCATTATATATATACAATTTGCCCGGTGCAAGAGGGCAAATTGTCTCGTGCTGCAAGGGCACATGAACCCATGTACTAAGGCAATAATATTTACATTACATGCCTCTTCACAGTCAATGTTAATGACATGTACAATGTAGTTACATGCAGGGCATTCTCAAACAATTTTACAATTATCAACCAGCATCAAACAGATTTTAAACGAAATTCAAAAAAGCAGTGCAGGCATGGATATTTAACATCTAGCATTAAGCGCCTACCTGGATGAGGCTGCCTGGATGTCAAAAACGCCAAGGGGCTTCACCTGACGGAGTCACCATGGAAACTGGTCCTTACATCATTCACGCTGACCACTAACTCAACAGATGTTCCTATTCAAATCAATACACTGATATGCACTCACATCGAGGCATGAAATAAATTACCCAAAACATCATGAGAAAACTACCCGTATATTTTTGATCTGACCTTCAACTGCATACAATTTTCAGGAAGGAACAACTCACTGGTAGACTAGTTCTCTGGTTGCCTTGTGTTTGTGTATAACTCTTGTGTATTTGCTCAGACCAATTCAGTAGTTTCTGGATCGGTTAGTGACTAAACCACCTTGCAAACACCCTATAGTGAATTACAAGTGGTCAGGCTTTGTGGTGACATTATTATACCGTGTAAACCAAATAATTGACAAGGACCCTTGGCACATGATATAATCAGTTTATCATGAGAACCATTTTGAAATTACAGCTCATAGTTCTTGAAATTTGATTGGTTAGATTTCTTGTCACATAATGATGTTAACATAGCATGAGTGTGCAGAAATGATTTGGAGATCTGATTCAAATTTTATGAACAATGTTTAAAACATTGTATTTTGTGCAGATCTTTGTACGAAAGGGAATCCACAATAAATGTCCAGAGGGAACTCACTGGCAGGAAGTCTACACAGATGATGACAGAGAAGTGACTCAGATTTCTGTGGGCCCTAAAGGATCTGTCTGGGCAGTATTATGGGATGGAATGGTTGCCGTTAGAAACGGTTACTCTCATGATCATCCAATAGGTGAGAAATTAACCTGTGTTTTGGAACGGAGGGAATAAAGCTGCATGAAACAGAGAATTTATTTCTCATTGTCACAGACTGCTCAAACTTTGTGTCAAAGTTTCAAACCTTCATAAGTAGACATTTCTTCAAGCTGAAAACATTTAATTTTCCAATATGTTTGACTCCATTAATGTTCATAGTCAATTTGAAAGAATGATTCCATGTTCTATCCAACGTTGTACAGGTACAGATTGGAACTATGTAAGTGCCCCAGACAATTGTGTGTTATCTATGGTGTCTGTAGGAACCAAAGCTGTGTGGGCTACGACCAGAGATGGCAGGGTAAGAAATGAGGAATTATACAATGTTACGTTGTTTGTTTTATCATTCATCAAATGTCTCTTGGAATGTGTGAAATATTCCCAAATAGACAATTGTAAGTTAACCTTTCAATGACTGTTATTATATGTTGAGCCTTTCAGGGCATCAGCACATCAAACAGTTAGTACTTTGGATGGTGCTACAGCTGATGCAGTTAATATTGTTGCCTAAATTCAATAGCTTTTCAAATGTATTTGAGGATCACAGTACTCTTGTATTTTACACTATATTATACCAGTATATTGATGGTGCAAATACAGCGATCTGATTGGTTGAGACGTGAAAAGAACTGTGGTATACTGGTGATATACCACAGCTGGCATGTGCGTGAGCTCTCAGCTTGAATAAAAATCCGATTTTGATGTTCCACGTCAAAATTTCAATATACATGATATATATGCTCGAGCGATAAAGTCTCGTGGTATACCGTCGCTTGGTGTGCTTTATTGCTTAAACATGATGGATACACCAATTGTATAAAGTAGTGCTTAAATAATATCAGAAATTTTATGTTTTATTTCAATTGACAACATATACCGTAGGTTTGGTTTCGCAAAGGATTCAACTCCCTTCAAGCAAACAATGATTCATTTGCTGCTTTAGGAGTAGGATGGGTTGAGATGGTCGGTAATATGTCTCAGGTATCAGTGGGACCAAATGACCAGGTAAGACACTCACTATGCACACTGCCTACTCTGGAGGTTACCTATAATAGTCATCATTAAACTTTCTCAGGTACAGGCAAACTGTAATGTCTGAATGCTGGACTTGTAGAGATTATTACAGAGGGATTCTTGGGAGAAACGCTTGTCAAAAGCTTTGTCAGCAACATTTCAATAATAACTATGCCTGGTCAAGACTACCATTTATGTCATAGATTACACAATAGCATGATTATATATAATGATTGTATGTTTTTTATGATTCATTTAGTCAGTGATGTTGGATATCCATCATTCCAATAATACTACTTTAACTTCTGTAATATCTCATAACGTTAATTTTGACCTCTATTTTGTATAATTTTGTCACTTTCTTTGGCAGATTTCATCCTCTCTCTAAATACCAGTAGTTACAAAGGGTAAAACTGTGAAAAATTATTGTAATTTGATCATTTGATTTGATTATTTATCAAGATCTTTCAAGCTTAGGTCACATATTCATGTTCCTAGCCTAGATTGCTTTACCGTCCGCTTGCCTCCGTACCTCCGTCCCCACTCCCGTCTAGTCTCGTGAGCAGTATTTCGAGCTGGAGTTGTAAAAACTGCTCATTTGAATGTCAATGGTCACCAACTGAGACCATGACGTCACCAGCGTCCCTTCCAAAGTCAATCACTGAAAATGACCCTCTCATGATTGGCCTATGACTTGGTTGGGCAGAGCTAATTAATATGACGTCAAATATGTTAATTGTGTAGACACTGCAGCTCTGCCCAACCAAGTCATAGGCCAATCATGAGAGGGTCATTTTCAGTGATTGACTTTGGAAGGGACGCTGGTGACGTCATGGTCTCAGTTGGTGACCATTGACATTCAAATGAGCAGTTTTTACAACTCCAGCTCGAAATACTGCTCTCGAGACTAGACGGGAGTGGGGACGGAGGTACGGAGGCAAGCGGACGGTAAAGCAATCTAGGCTATCATGTTCCAAGCAAATAACATTACCATACTCATCCCATACTTATCCCACTAAACTGTTTCCTCTTCCATCTTCAGGTTTGGGCTCTTGGCTTTAATGAGGACAAGAATGTATATTTTAGAACTGGTGTAACACCAAGTGAACCATCTGGGAAAGAGTGGAAAGCCATTGAATGCAAAGAAAAAGATATGACTGAGAATTTTTGTAGCAACAGTAGTGCAAGTCTGGCTTCGCTGCTTCATTCTATATCAATGACTGAAATCAATGAACTTCACCAATCAGAATTCACAAAAGGTCTTATTGAATCCATCAGTGATGGTAAACTGCATCCATCTAGTATCCATGGCAACACTGGTGATGATGAATGTGATAATGCTTCACCTGATGTAGCTACACCAGATGGTGATGATGATGAGAATGATGAACCTGAAGAGGTCAGAAAGAAAGTGCAGTTTTTTACAAGTCCAGAAGACGTTAATGAAATTGATGCAACCCATGAAATCATGAAATCCAGAACACGATCAATGCATAAACCATACTGGCAGTCTTCATTTACAGCGTTTGCTAAAGACGACAGTATTACTCAAAAGGAAAACACAGTTGCCAAGGAAACTTTGTCAAGTGGGGATGGATGTAACGTTGAAGAATGCACTCAGCAAATTGAAAGAAACCCTTCTCAGAGTGAAGCAATGCAAAATGAAAACATTAATTCACCATTGGAAACAAATGATGGAAAAGATACTGATCAGGATTCAAATGAATTTGTTGAGAGCACTGAGAGTTTTGATCATTGTGAATCACTGACTAGTGAGTCATCTGATGTGTCAGATACTATCATTGACTTTGTTATGAACTATGATGGAAGCCAAGAGGTGAAGCTCCACACAGGAATGGGTTCTGTATCTTTCAGGAATAGTCGGAGTTCTGGACCAATAGAAGTTGCAAGAGAAGCTCTGGTGAGATCTCGATACAGCATGAACTTAGGGTCTAAGTCCTCCAATCAGAAAGGTGACAATGCTGCAATGGAGCCTGCCAAATCAGCTGAACACTATGCTTGCATTGACAGTTTTTCACCATTCACTGAGTGAACTGTGCAAACATTACTCTAATGGGGAAATAGTTTGGGTATGTGTCAGTGTGGTGGTGGATGTTACGTTGAACCAATGATGGCCCTGAACTGGTTTACAGAACCAAAACATCAAGGCAACAAGTGAAAGGTAAAAGTCTGGGTTTCTGTTAAGTTTGTCATGGTTCCCTTCTCACACTTTATTTAACAATGATATAAAATCAGTTTTTGTGTAGATGTATGACCACACAATTTACTTCAATAACAAGCAAAGTATGTCTAGTTGAAGTAATTGCTTTGCAAAAAACAATGAAGGATCTGGTTAAAAATTGTCTGTATACTTGAATCATAGTTCTGTTTTCTGTACCAATGAAAAATTAAATCATCCATATGTTAAAAAATGCTTGCCTATGGTCAATTAATCACACTTGATGCAAAGACTACATCATAAATTTGTGTGAGACAGAAATTCCCCAACTTTGGTGAAACATTTCATCTTCTTCCATTAGGATATGGCATTACCTCATTGATTTCAACACTTGCAAAACATGTAGTGACACAATTTCTTATTTGCATCAATAACTTATTTTGATTTAATATTATTATTGTTGTAAAATTTACTAAAATGATGTATAACACATTCATCCATGTAAAATACACTGCGAAATTTGTTAACACTGATAGAAGTTATAATTTCAGTTTTATCTCAAACAGCATTATGTAATAATTATTTTAATGTAATCAGTCAAATTAGTAACGTTATCAACTTTCATTCATACCGTAGAAGTGCATGCTACCCAAAATGAGGAAATACAAAATCTGTTCAATTTTGCATTTATTTGCCTGCACCGTATCTCCATTATACTTCATTGTTCATGATATTCCATTTGCAAACTGTAGTGTAGGCAAGAAGACAGCTACTGAGCTGTGAGCATTCATCAAACAAAAATGTATCCTGTATACTGTGCCATTTGATAATACCCATTGTCTATAAACATGTTGATCCTCCACTAATGTTCTCATATCTCCAGTGTATTAGGGGCAAGAGAAAAAATTCCAAAATCATCTGAAAATTAAAGTTATCTTATCTCAAGTACAGGGTACATCTGCAGGTACATGCAGGGAGTTGTGTTTCATCAGCTTGAAGTTAATGCATTCAGTATTTGACAAGTTTTCAAGGCAAAGATATGGAAATAACAATATGCATCAATTTTGACTTTTTTGTGGAGAAAATCACAGCATTGTAATTGCCCAGCAAAGATTTATGGTTTAACTTTAGAAAGCATAATTACTAAAGTATCATTTGAATCAAACTAATACTTTTTTTTTCACATCAATGTTCAGGAAAAACTCTGTCATCTGTGTACAGGAAAAAGATTGCCAAGGGTGAGTGGAGAGAAAAGATTGTAAAACAATTAGAAGAGCGACAGAAAGAAGAAGTTGAAAAATTTTCACAATATGAACACGCTATTCAAAGGGTGAGTTTTAGTACAAATATGAACACTGCTTACATTGCGAGAATGATCAATTACACCAAACTTTCCGCTTAGAATAAGAAGTTGTACCATCACACCTTAATTATCACTGTTACGGAATGTATTTCATGTACTGTCCTCCAAATTTCCTATTCTACGTATGCAGACAAGTCATAACCTTCATTAAATGATACTTGTGTTTCATTACAGTCTTTAAAAGAAGAAAAAACATTGTTTAGATGTGTCATTTTGGATATTTTCAGGTACTGCCAATTGGCTCTAAATTTTAAGTCCAGCCGTACAGTTTTCATTGACAAAATTAAATCTCATAATAAGGTGGTGTAATCTGAGGATTAAACCACTTCAATCCCTTTGTGTCATGTACGTACTTCAGTGCATTCTATAACTGTCTTAAAGCATTGGCCATCATGTCTCAACTGTACATGTATATCTGATGTTGTTGTGATAAGAGTTCTCACTGTTGTCATTTCGTACAGACATCATGGGTGAAGAAAGGTAGAATGGTGTGGTGGAGTGAACACAGACCTCATAAATGGTATGATTGTCATGTTGAGTTAGAACAAGGCGGTAACAAACTACTGGATGAATCGACATTCACCGTTTATTACAGTCATTATGGAAGACAAAAGGTAAACATGATGATAAAAAAACTTTGAGTCAACTATTATCGTGAAAATTTTCCAAGCTTTCTTAAAATTTACAACAGATAAGAGAAAAAATTGGCTTTGATCTGTTCTGTATATGTAGCACTACTGAAGCAGGTTGTGCTAATGCCTATAACTGTTATTGCTGAAATGAATAGCACCATCAACATTACGTGTTCTACAATGTATGTTAGCGTAAGGCTAATGCTAAATTCTAGGAAGCATTACATCTATTCAATTTCAAAGAATATCTTAAAATGGTGTGTGTTTGAAGGCACAACCACAATATATGAAATAATGTGTATAAATATGTGGTATTTTGAATGTTTACTCAAGGGAGACACAGGTAGTACCGTAGTATTACTAGTATACCTTTATTAGATGCCTTGTACATAGAATGTCGCAAGCTCCATAGGAATTCAATGTAACTTAATAATAATAATAATATTTATTTTAAAAAAAACGCCTTCCATGTAAAAAGACATCTCAAGGCGCTGTACAGTACAGTGAGTTGGATAAAATGTTGCTACAATCTAAAAATCTCTAAAAATAGCATTAAAAACTTTCTAAAAATAAATGTGTTTTAAGTCCAGACTTAAAAACATTAAAACTTGTCGAACTACGAAGATTCAATGGAAGCCTATTCCACAGCCGTGGTGCACAGATGGCAAAAGCTCTATCACCGTAAAACTTTGTATTACATACTGGTTGATACAAACTGAATGAATCATTCGTGGTTGACCTAAGGGTTCGACCCGGAGCACGGACACTTAAAAGTTCTTTCAAGTATAACGGGGCCGTATCATGCAGAATCTTGTATGTTAAACATAAAAGCTTGTACTCTATGCGCTTGTGAACTGGAAGCCAATGCAGGTAATGCAATACTGGTTGTATATGAATTGATTTCTTAGCTTTTGAAACAAGACGTGCTGCAGAGTTTTGAATAAGTTGTAATTTCTTAATCTGATACTTTGGAAGACCAAAAAGTAGACTATTACAGTAGTCAAGTCTAGACGTAAACTTGTCGATGATGTCTCAGGCCACTTAGTTATCATTTGACTAAAATTGACCCAAAACTATTTCCAACTTGACAGCTATGGAATTAAAAAATATTCAAATTACATGTTTTACAATAGGAAATACTGTTTTTTACAATGCTTAACATTTGGTAAACCATATAAAAGTGAAAATTTTTGATTATTTAACAGATATTCATTTTTTGTGGAAATAAACAATATGGTCGTCATTTGTGTGTAACCCAAAAATTTTGTGTGAAAACTATGTGAGAGAAGCATGTTATAAAAACATAGCCTAAACAAGGGACTATGTGCCCTGGAGTCAGGAGACCAGCTGCCTTCCTCATGTCAGGCAAACGGTCACTTACCCTCAGGTAGAGTACATTAATGTATAGTTGCAATGTATATGTATGATAATGTGTGACCTTTGACCCTACCCAGCATGTACAGCTTCCACTGAGTAGTGTCACTTGTGTTCAACATGTGACATGCCCTGGCCAACGGAAAAATAAACCAACATTTGCCCTGATAACTGCAGAAAGAACAACAAAGCGAAAACCTCTGAGAGTAGCTGCTAACTCATATGAAGAAATGGAAGATTGGGTAAGTACAAAACCTTCTAAGAATTTGTCTTGATCTTTTCAGAGTGACTGTTATTTGAAAAAGCCTTAGAATGGATGAAAATATCAGTGATGACAATCACCATATTTAAACAAAACATGAAGACAGCAAGCATTTACTGCGATCTGCTATCTCTGTTTATCAATCAGATATCTGCCATTGCCATGAGATGCCGAGATTTGCAAGGACTTTGTAGAGCGCCATCAAACCAAGCAGTCTGGTCCACCACTGTACATGGGGATATCTTTTATCATGAACCACTGCCTGTTGTTGATACAATGCCTTGTAATCAAATGTGAGTAAATCTTATGGTTTTCCTTGCGTGGTTAACATTTACAGAATTGTTTTCGGTATCACAGTCGAAGAAATTGACAAGGATTTATCTATCCATAGTAACATGGAAATCAATTATTAAAGATATCGTGTATAAAAGAGAAAATACTGGATTGAATGGCAAGCATGAGCAGAGTTGCGAACTCGATTTCTTTTCTATTCTGCACACTTGGATTTGTCTGGATTTTTTTATTTTTTCATTATGTGTCTCCCTCAGTTTTAACAGTTCCTCCATCCTCCATCACTGTGGTTTAAATGACCTGAAATTTTCTCTAACTTTGAGTTAACACAATGTTCAAAATATAATGAACTCACCAATAGTTTGCATGTCCAGTTAGCTGTAACCTGTCAGGGTACAGAAACCCAGTGATAATCTTTGATCAAAACTGATTGACAGTACCAGTGTGCATTTCATTGCCTCTCTCCATAAATTGGATGACAATTTTTAGCTACTATAGATCATAGTCTATAGAAGCTATTGGGATGGGTATCCGTCCGGCGTCAGTCTGTATGTATGTATGTATGTATGTATGTATGTATGTATGTATGTATGTATGTACATGTATGTCCGTTTGTGAGGCGTCCGTCCACTCAAATATCTTGAGAACCATAGTACTTACTGATTTGATATTTGTTGTATAGATGAAAAATATGATTATAAACTCTTTTTTTTAATTTTTTGATATTGTCGAAAATATGCAAATTAGAGCCAAAAAAGGCGTTTTTGGTAAAAAATCTTCTTCTTCATAACCGCTGGTCAGACAGCTTTGTTATGTGGTATACAGGTCCCTAGGGATAACCCAACTGAGATTTGTTAAAATTGTGATGAAATATGCAAATCTGTATTTTTTCGTCATTTTTGGTCAAAACTTTATTTCATGAAAACCGCCCGTCTGACAGCTTTGATATTTGCTATACAGGTTCCTGCAGATGAAATATGATATATTGAATATATGACGAAATTTGCAATTTTGTATTTTTGGTGCAATTTTTGCCATTTTTGGTCAAAAAATGTGTTTCTCAAAAACTACTCATCTGATGCCTTTGATATTTGGTATAGAGGTTCATAGGGGTTGTCTTAGTGTGATATATTGAAATTTGATGAAATCTTCAATTTTTGTATTTTTGGGTCAATTTTTGCCATTTTCGGTCAAAATATTTGTTTCTCAAAAGTTATTCATCTGATAGCTTTGTTTTTTGGTATACAGGTTCCTAGGTTTCATCTTAATATAATATATTGAAATTATGATGAAATCTTCAATTTTGTATTTTTGCAGCTAATTTTGCCATTTTTGGTCAGGCCATCCTGAAATGAGCTATCAAAGATTTCCACCTTCTTCATCAATACATGTGTCACTTTTTATTCTCTACATAACACAGCAGAGCTCTGTCAACTGTTGGGCAGCCTTAATATTTGGTTTACAGGTCCCTAGGATGACCTTAGTGAGATAATTTCATACAGTCAGGAAACACTTAATTTTGTATCCATGTCTACAGTAGCTTCAGGGACTTTGGCCCTATGTTTGTATTTTTGGGTCAATTTTTGCCATGTTTGGTCAAAATCTTTGTTTCTCAAAAGTTACTTATCTGATAGCTTTAAAATTGGTATACAGGTTCCCAGGTTTCATCTTAATATAATATATTGAAATTATGATGAAATCTTCAATTTTGTATTTTTGCAGCTAATTTTGCCATTTTTGGTCAGGCCATCCTGAAATGAGCTATCAAAGATATCCACCTTCTTCATCAATTCATGTGTCACAAAAAGTTATCCTCTACATAATACAGCGGAGTTTTGTCGACTGTTACGTCGCTTGTTTTTTCAAAACCTTTTGTCAGACAGCTTTAATATTAGGTATACAGGTCTCTAGGATTACCTTAGTGAGATAATTTCATACAGTCAGGAGATACTTAATTTTGTATCCATGTCTATAGTAGCTTCAGGGACTTTGGCCCTATGTTTCCACTCCTGCTTTCATTTCTCTACTTCATGATATCAGTAAAATTCTGTGGTGTGTGAAAAAGTTGGTTGTTGTGACTTTTCTTCATCGAGAATAATGAAGGAACAAGAACATCAAAAACATGGTCAGGGAATATTTATCTTCCTTAAAGGGACAAAGTCGGCCATTTTTCATGAATTTTTGTTAGATACGAGATACCACTGATATTGTTTGACATGTTGAAAGATACTGAATGAATGGGTGACCATTCATATATTCGACCCCAGTTTTCGAAAAATTAAATGAAAACATCGTGAAAATGAACTAATTGTCATGACCATTAATTCATTTTCGCGTTGGTTTCATGTATCGTGTCTAAAACCAGGATTGAATATATGCATGGTCACCCATGTATTTAATATCTTTCGACATGTCAAACAATATATTAAAGGAGTATCTCGTATCAAACAAAAATTTGTGAAAAATGGCCAACTTTGTCCCTTTAAGGGAGTTCAATTTTATAGTACACACATGTCACAGGATCATAAAAAATGTCAGTTTTGTAATTTGTAGAAATGTATAAATTCATCTTATGTTATGTTTGTGGAGAAGTACTTCTGATGCGAATTAACAATAATATTGCTCTGAGTCTGATGTAGTTATATAACAGCTTACACATGAAACTTGCAATGTGTTCAGAATTTTTATTCAGCATAACATTTAGCCGTATCCTGCCAAGTTCATATGTCACCATCAGGTCAAGTTCGTCAAAACCAGTTAGGCATACCATGCCCCTTATGTTGCATTTTAACAAAGACCTGAACATTTGGAGGCCTCTGAAAACAGATACTGTAAACATGATTTTCACTGGCTTAACCCACTGTAATATATCACGCCAAGTAGCCGAAAATTCAGATGAATTTTGGCCCAATGCTACTTTTACTGACTTAGAAGATGAAGAAGTGACAGATCTTACATGATTAAGGTTTGACAGTTTACTTTATTGTCCAAACTTGTGGTATATTACACTCAATGTCAGTGTTTAAGTGTCAACATGTTAGTCACCCTGTATGACAAAGACTTCTTGTGTTTACAGGTACTGGCATCAAATTGGTGGTCACCTATTGATAACTGAGACTTGCCCTGCAGGAGTTGTGTGGGGTATAGGACATGACAACACTGTATGGATCTACACTGGAGGATATGGAGGAGGTCCTTTCAAAGGTGTGTATTCCATGTCACTAAAAGAGAAAAACACTGATCCAAGAAACTCATCATATCTACCCAGGTATCAGTGATATTCACAGCATTGCTCTGAGTTTATCTCTATTATTGTCAGTGTTTCCGCTGCCCGCTCGCCAAATCGCAAATGTGAGAAAAAGTAGCGTTTGGCGAGAAGATTTTGGCAAAAGTTAGCCAAACTTGCGAATCGAAAATTGCACTATGACGTCATCACTTTGTCTGTCCGCGCGCACATGTCCTGCAGTCAACTTGAGACGTAATGCTTCGCATCCCTGACCTTATGCGTCAGGAGATCCTATTTGTAACACATACAGTATGAATAAAATTGTAACGAAATAACTCACAAATCAATAGTACCGCATGTATATCATGACTAGTTGACTAAAATGTTGCGAAGTTTTGGTTTGACTACGCGCAATGTGTGCCTACAGATAACTCCGTGCAGTGACAGCCATGTCATCGACACTGAATTGAAGGATCGTAGTGACGGTGAAACTAAGCAAAAACGGCAAACTTTCCTTTTTGACTTTGGCTGCTCCACCAATATGGGGGGGGAACCACCCCCACAACACACATTCTAAGTGCAAGTAAAGCTATGAAATGGAAAGAAAAATTATGATCAATGTAGGAAAGTCGACCGTGAATTTGGAAAGGAAGGTACGTGAATTGGAAGGAAGGTAGCGGCATGCATGGTCAAAAGCATACGCATGGCATTTTTTAGAACGTAGAGCGAGTAAGGCACTCCTGAATAGCGAAAATGTTCGTGGTGTATTGCTGCCAACAAGAAAATACCTTTACTGGCGTTAGAAACTTGAGTGAATTGCGCGACAATTTTCAGTGTATCACGGACCGCGGTGTATTGTGACGTGACATCGTATTCACTTTCAGAGAACTTCTCTGAGAAGCGCTCACTTGTCCGCCGAGTGGGCCTAGTTCCGCGTTCACATCGTGCAAAATAAATATGCAAAGTCTTGTCGCGATATTTGAGCATTTAACTTGATCGTCAGTGAAACAAAAAGATGTTTCTCCATATCAAAAGGGTATGTATTCGATATTTTACGGTTCTGTTTACTACTAGACGTGAACATTTGGATTTATGATCTGTGATTTCCGCGATCTGTGAATACACACTGACGACTTTGATGATGACCCCTGACCCAAGCGCCATTGATACGCTGTGCGCTGTCCGAGCTTCGCTTGCTAAACTTCAAGCGTAAAGCAAATGTATTGGAAGTCTAAAAAAATGCACAAATTTCTCAAGTCTGAGAGTATTTTACTTTCGAAATGCTACGAGAATGGATATCTGATTCGTTTGAAAAAACTAGTATGCTGAACCAGGTTTTGTGCAATTGTCTGTAGCGATATGTACTGTACAGTATCACACGATACGATAGCGATTTCAGGTTTGTTACTGAATATACTTTGGACAAGTGTCGCTTGAAATTCGGACAAATTTTATGTTGTATGCATGGCTGATGTTGGCACCTTGTAATCTGAACCATAAATTGGTGTTACTTTTAGTATCCATAGTAGCACTAACAGGGTTTATTTCCGTCATTCTTACGGAAAATGCAGACAAATATTTATTTTTGCATATTAATGAGAAAGAAATGACGTCATTTGTGATCAGTGGTATCGGCTTGGCTAATTGAATATCTGGTTTGGCGAATAATTTTTTAGGGCTTCTAGCCAAATTTGCTACAAGATTTTGGAACCCAGGGGAAACACTGATTGTGTTCATAAATTTACACTGAGCTAAGGTTTTTAGCAAAGAAATCAGAAATGAAATCACCACAATATTGCTGTCTCAGTACATGTACGTTTTACATATATGTGTATGTATTTGCGTAACTATGTATGTACACATGATAAAATCACATGTACATACCTACAGTAACATGCTTATTAGGGACTTAAAGGCGGAGCCTCCCTTTAAAAGGACGCGAAGCTATGGCGGCGTTCATTGTGTAAGTGGACACCAAACAGGCAACACGCGGGCACATGCTCCAGAAAATGCCACTTTTTAGTTTTCCCTGGCCGCAAAAACGCAGACAGACTGCCAAGCGGTCAGCGCGAAGTTGCTGCCGATCGAACTCTGTGGTTATATTCAAAGCTAACGCGACTGGAAGACAATTTTTTAGGAAATTCGAGCGTTTGTGGTGGGGAATCAATGACCGTTGGCGATTTGAACCGACCGTCAATCAAACGCTTGTATAAACTCTGTTTGCAGGATTAGCAAAGGGTGACAAAAGGTTGAGATCAGTGTAGATCAGTTTGAGTAATTAATGTTATAGAAATCAAACATCGTACTGGCCAAGTGTTTGACTGGGAGGAGAACTCCACTAATGCGAGAACCTGGGATTGAAAAGTGCGGCTTTAACCCTGTTTGAAATGGCCCAGGATCAGGATTAACTGAGGTGTTAAGAAGATTATGAGGCGTTTCTGTCTTTTGTCTTCTTTGAAATTGCATCATTATATAAATATGTTGCTAGATTTTTGGATTAAGTCCGCAGGGGGGTTTAAGCAATGGTGAAGTATACTTTAAACTTGATCATTGTCACAATGTGACTTGCTGTTGCAAAATTTTTTGTTGGCAATATTATATTTTTCAACAAATTCCTGTTGTGTGAGACCAGATGGGAAAGTTCACTGATCAAGCTTCCTGTCTTTATTCCTTGATTTTCATACACAAATGGATTCTCTTTACAGGTATTGTGAGTAGTACAAGAGGCATTCACAAGCAAACAGATCACAAGGAGTTGGCCATGTATCAAACACAACGCTGGAACCCAATTCATGGCTTCACAGACAGGTAGTGAAACATTTGTATTAAACATCTAAAGCAGTGTTCATTCTAGGATGTAAGAACAGGGGGCCAAAGTGGGCCCCTACTCCTTTCCCAAGGGGGCCATTTTAGAAAATCGGGGGCCGTCGTCAACACACATGTAAAACCCTTGAATTTTCTGCATAAAATATTATAGCCTATCAAGTCAAGAAAAGGAGAATACAAGAGATCAGGCCCCCAGTAACAAACCAAACCTTCTGCAAAGTTGTCCCCTGTACGTACGCAACGGGCCCAACCATGGCAACAGCGAACTAACCTTTTGGTTTGATTCGTTTACGTAACTTATGTGATGAATTATTGATATGTCGGACTGGAACAACTGTACAAATTGCTAAGAACTGTGATTTGAATGTGGAGACGATCATGATCAAAGCTTAGTGCATCGATAGTGGTGCCCGATTTGCATGCATCGACAATTACTCATACACTGATACAGCATGAGAGAGTAACCCATACGACCTAAATAAAGTGATCGATACATCAACTTTTAAAATAACTTGTATGTATTAGCAAATTTACAATCATTGGTTCTGACCAAATTTAAGGGTTTAACACATTGGTGTTGTTCTATGCATAGAACTGGCTATTCACAAAAACAAGATACATGTATGTCCGACGTAAAATGTTGCTCTTCAAAACGATCATCTCGCCCAGCATTGATGCTTTCCTTGCAGTGTTCAACGTTTTGTTTGTATGGACTGTAGACGTTTCAGACGCTTTAATTTAAGGGACTGCCTGATCATCTTTTTCTAAAAGAGGGGTTCATCAACTACATGTATACTGGGTGTTAAAAATCCGAGTGGCAACTTGCCATTTGCTATTTAGCAGCGGCTGGTGATGTTGTTTACATTCATCTTCCATGCCACGTGCCCATGGCTCCAATACACTGTTGCCCCAACATCAGTCCTTTCTACCCAGCTTCCTATGCACCACTGTATATGTTGTACTGGGTAATACAACCCTTTTCAGAATTAGAGCGCGAAGCCACTGCAGTGAACTGCAATAAAACTGCTTACACTAATTAGTTTCAGCTGTAGCCGTGGCCACTTTGGTGTTGAACAAGGCTACTTGATAAAGACCAAAAAGTCTGCTTGTACAAAGGCAAAACTAGCTCTGTCTGAGGCTCGAGTTGTAAATGAGAGTTTACGATTGGCACCCTGTGTTCAAGATTAAGATACAATGTAACATTACCATGCACCGGTCCATGTACAAATCTTTTTTATTTCAACTTCCCCAGACAAACTGTCTGCATGGGACATACAATGTTGTCGACTTTGCCAGCTGGCTACAGCTGAAACTAATTAGTGTGAGCAGTTTATTGCAGTTCACTGCAGTGGCTTCGTGCTCTAATTCTGAAAAGGGTAGTAAAAGAGACAAAGTCAGCCATTTTTCATGAAGTTTGTTTGATACAAGATACTATTATATTGTTTGACATGTTGAAAGATACTGAATGAATGGGTGACCATGCATAAATTCCACCCGGGCCCCGGTTTTAAACACGATCAGTGAAACTATCACGAATTCAAAATGAATTAATGGTCATGACCATTAGTTCATTTTCGTGATGGTTTTCGTTTATTGTGTCTAAAACTGGGGTCTAATATACGCATGGTCACCCATTCATTCAGTATCTTTCAACACATCACAAAATATGAGTAGTATGTCGCATCAAACATATTCATGAAAAATGGCAGACTTTGTCCCCTCAATTACATAGGTTGATGGGTAACTCAGGTGATGACCTTCGGGGTGCCCATCTTCACTACACAAATGTCAATCTGATTAAAATCAGATGTAGAGTACGGCGATGTCTACAGTTACATGATATTCTCTTGCTGTCACCTCTAACTACGCGACAGCAAGGGAATACTGCGTACACGTAAGTAGACGTCACCGTATTCTACATCTGATTTGAATCAGATTGCACAAATGTATGAACTACGTGAACTTTGCGTGACCGACCAATTCATAAAATGTTGCACCCATAGTGGTGCATCAAATGTGAAATGAGGGCCATTTGAGATTTAATTGTGCAATGGGATGTCCTAGAATTAACTCTGCTAAAGCAAGTATTTCCTTTATAAATACCAATAGGTACAAGTTATATGTGTGCATATTTCATCTTGCATAACATGACAATTAGGATTTGAAGTCAGACTGTTACCTGTTTGTGCAAAAAAAAATAGTACAATATTGGAGTGACTTAATTGTTGTCATCTGTGGTTGTAAATATTTCATCTTTACACCACACCCTGAAAAGCTCTCACTGATTGAAAGTAATTTAGTCCATGTTTATTTTGTAACAAAGAGTGTTTATCTTTCATTACACTTGATGTAATCCCATTCCAAAAATTAGTTCACTGCCAACATCACAATCATCTTGAGAAGTTCTCAGATCACTTTCCTTACAATTTCTAGAGGACTGATCAGACACATGTTCCATCGTAATGAAGACACATCATCTCTACAAGATAATTCACAACAAGTACAGCTACCATCCCCACACTGGCAATGGGTGAGTCAAGATGTTTCCCATTAATGGGTCATTTCCATGTACAATCTGCTGTGTAAATGTGTTTGTACTCATACCATGCTTTGATCTCCATGGCACAGAATTCAAGTGTTAGCGCTTCATGAACTATACAATATGTTACGAAGGGTCATGGTCAGAAAAATTGTAACAGCGTAGCTGGTGTATGGAATCATTCCTTTTAAGAGTAAGGATTTAGCCATGCAGTTTTGACTGTGATGTCTACGCTAGGTGACTGGGTGGTGCATGTCATGAGTTTTAATTTGGATCAAGATTTTACTGGATCAAGCAAAACTATTTGATGTCTTTCAGGTTGATGAATGGTCAGTGGATTACACATTGGAAGGTGGAACTGATAAAGAAGGATGGCAATATGCAAATGATTTCCCAGGGTTGGTATCCCATCAGTCATTTAACTCAATGTTCCATGACCTGTACCTTGACTTTTGCCAAGTTGTGATTAGACTTGCCAGCCAAAGCCATATTCTCGGGTCAGTCACAATCAGGGTGCGCTAGATGATTTTCATTTGTTATGGACATATATCTGCTATTCAGACTGATATTATATTGCTTATTTGTTTCTAATAAATAGTAATAGTTGTATCTAACTTGGTCACATAAAGAAATATTGCATATATCGTGCAGGTTTGGTTGTACATCCACAAAAATGCCTTTAAAAACTGTAAAAAGTAGCGTTATGCTGTTTCACTTCAAAATGTACTTAATTTCAAAATGTTTTTTGGAACACAGTGTTAAAATTGTGGAATTTTTAGCTTACATATGTTATTGCAGAATCCTAATCTTTCTTTGACAAGTTATTTCATGTGATTATGTGCATCGGAACAGAAACTGTGGTATTTTTACCAAAACTGTAACATCGTTATGTTTTTTGTGTTTTATGACCATAAGTACATATACCTTTACTTTTTATGTAGAAAAATGGGTAAAATATTGTAATATTGAATTTAATTCCAACCTCAACATCCATGGCAAGCAGTTTATACACCAAAATTAAAATAAAATTGCATATTGTATTGTTTTGTGAATAAATGAAAATGGAGATTGTTGTGGTCGGAATTTCTTGTAGCGTCCGTGACACACTCATATCTTAAGGACAACAGGAGTTATAAAAATCTGATGTTACAGGCCTAAGTGTCAATAGGTGCCTACCTTAAATAAACAAATTATATAATTACTGTCCCTTGCATTCACTATTAATATTCCAAAAATATGGAAATGTAGCATCCGTGACGGTGTAGCGTCCGTGACGGTGTTTACTACATAGTCATAATTAATAACTATATTTAAAACATTTTAAAGCAGTTAATCCACTGAAACATAAATACTAGTGTGTATTGGTGTACATACATGGAGTTGTGTTACAAAATGTCTTCAAGCATAAAACTGTAAATTTGCACAAATTGATTTTTTAAAAAGTAATAAAACACTCAAAAATTTATGTTGAGCCTCAACTGTAACACTTAGATTGGTGTTTTTTAAGAATACAGTAATTATATTGAATATGTTATTAGAATTCTAGTGAAAAGAACAATGTATTCTGTGCTCTATATGCATTTATTATTGTGTATTCCATTTCAATTCATTATGTCACGGATGCTACAATAAAATGCAAACATTGTTTTGCAGATTATAAGTCAATCTGAATGTGAAATAACCACCACATTTTATTGTTTTGTTATCACATTTGAATTTTAAAAAATCAGGGGTAAGAAATGACATTTGTGTTAACTCTGTCTCCACCACTTTCACATATTATGAAGGCAGAGAGTACGAATTTAAAGTTGGCATCATCCTCATCCTCATCCTCAGGTACCTTTCTAGCTGACGCTAAAATGACGCTACTCAGCATCAGCTTCAGCGTCGTATCCAAAGATTGCCGAAGTTACGCTACCCGATGATGGATAAATGATAAAATTCGCCTATAACTTAAGAAAATAAAAACTCCATTCTTTCTCAACTTTCTTTTGAATCCTAAAACTGGTTTGCAGGTAATATTTTATCGTTTGAATATCTCATATGGAATAGTTTTTTGGAAATGTTCGTAATTTTCAGTCCATTGATCCGCGGATGTGTTTGTTGGTATCCTCTTAACTCTTGCGTTAAGATTTTCCAAAGATTGGTGCAAAAAAAGTAGACATGGTCCGAAATGTGTAAAAATCGCCACCATGAGAGGTGATATGAAAGCCCTAATTATTCAAAAGACATATAAAACAATTAACTTGTATAACTATGACTTGAGGCCTGAAAAGTCAATGTATTAAACATAAAACCTTTGAACTTTAAGGAAATTAAGGGCTAAGAATGTTGCATTATAACTACAACGTGAGAAATGGATATTGAGAGGAGAGGTAACTAAATATTATGAAATGCAAATCCCACTGTGTTTTAATCAACATTTACAGTGATATGAAACTTGGAGCACATTTTTAAAGACATTTTTAACTTATCATTCCATCAGATGCATTTGGGAATAATCGGATCTGACGCCGGTGGAGCTGACGCTGTAGCGTCATCCTCATCCTCATTTTTGTGTGACCCCTGAGGCTGAGGATGAGGATGAGTATGACGCCAACTTTACGCTCGTCAGAGAGTACAGATATATTATACAACAGAGGTCAAAGGTTGGCAGACTACGTCTCTGATCTCCAGCCTCACCTAGTGTGTGTGCGCCCCATCCTGACAGGTGTTAGAACAGCTGCAAGCCATTTGGATTTCTGGGTGGTGTGTCAGATACATTGTAGCAAATTTTATTTTGGGACCACAGGTCAAAGTTTAACAACCTGTCGCTCTAGCCTGATCTAGGTGTCTAGTTTTATCTTTGTTTTACACTTTAAGTAAGGCACAAGCAATGTTAACTTCTGTGTTTTTTGATGTATTGAAAGTTTATTACTGGTATAGACATTTTTCACATACTCCAACTGATTTTTGCAGTAGTTGCTATAGCTTTCTTGTTCAATTTAAAAATCGTCAATGTTTTGACACAATTTTCACAATTTAAATGTTTGATAGAGAAAGGTTTTGGAGAAAGAGAAAGAAAAAACCAGATTGTTGATTGCTTTTTATATTTCAAATTGACCTAACTTTCAAGTTTGATTTTGGTAGCGTCCGTGACAAAATTACATGTCATACTAAACAGAAAATATTTTAGAAAGAAGTTCATTTTGATTACACTAAATGGTATTAATATTGTTGCTATAGCATGGTTAATTCATGACAATAAAACTTTTTAAGTACAGCATACCAGTGGAAGGACATAGAGAAGTTGAAAGTCCTATTAAAAACTATGATCAATATTGTTGTATTTCTCACTAACTTGAGGTTGTGTTTATTCATGGAAAATTAAGTAAATCATACCAAGTATAGCTTATTTTAATGCCAATATGCATCTTTTATATTGTAATAACATAAGAAAGCATTAACAAATCATTGTTTAAAATTTTATTATGACATTTGTGTTTCGTGTACAACATTTCTGTAGCGTCCATGACACTGCGTCGACCATATAAAACATGTGCACTGTGGTAAAACTAATGACGTTTGCTTCACCAAATTTTAGGAAGATATGCCCCATACCACAACCTTTCAACATATTATTTAACTGGACAGTTATCATGAACTTGAAATTTTGACCTAAGTGACACACTCTAGCGCACCCTGATTGTGACTGACCCGTCTGTCTGTTTTGCTGTTCAAGATTGTCAAGTTGTCACACTTTAACTTTAATCGTTGTGTATAGTTTTACTACGCATTACAATGCCTTTTTAATGACAGCATTTGTGTGGTGATGAAGTTGTGAAATGTCTATTCAATCACAGAATTGTCTCTTTCCATGTCAATATACCCTCATCATGTAGAATCAAGAGCTCAAAAATTACCTTTTCATTTGACCATGCAGCTTTAAAAAGAGTAAATCTGTATGGTTGTTAGTACTATATGTCAAAGTATACAGTGTTATATACATTGATGATGCTTGGTAACCTGGCAATGATCGTTTCATGATAATTTGAATTTATTCCAAGCAGGTGGTATCACAAAGACAAGAAATGGAAAGATTATGTCAGGAGAAGACGACTAGTCAGGTAAAGAAAATGTTGCTTCTTTCATATCAATGGCCTAATTACATCTTTCATTTTACATGTAAAAGGATAGTCTCACTAAGCAGACCTCAAACCTACTCTTGTGTTTGATATTGCGTGGTGCATGTGCCATGTACACAAGCAGTGAGCAAATACAGACTGCAAGATCTAGCAAGATGGCTTGTGAAAAATTTACACTGCAGATCAGGTCAGGAATTTAAGCATCCCATTGAAGAGCATTTCTAGCCTGTTGGTTCCAGCTCAACCTGATCACCTGCAGCCTTACATACCTCAAACTATTCAAGAGCAAGCACAGGTTTAAAGTCTGACAAGCAAGAATAGTGAAGAACAAGACTTGTGTATTAACCAAGTGATTTTTTTAAGGAAGATAGTGTTGCCTTATATCAGTTGTGTTGTTATTGCAATAAAGTGGTAATATGTGAACGTAGTATCAGCAACATCCTAGCATGTACAGTAGAGTAGATCAAAAGAAAAATAGCACTAGCAAACAGGTTATCTGTATTATGGCAACTCACAAGTACTGTAATCATGAAAAAAATGAATCAACAACTTTACAGCAACATTTCAATTGTAAAAACACAACAAGGCTTCTACTGAAATCAGCAGTTATCTTCTTGTCTGATTGAATTAGAATATGGTTAAATACATCAAGCAGCAGGTAAATCATAGAATTATAAATTTTTGGGTGGATAGGTGATTGAAATTTTCATCCTGGTAAGAACTGCCGACCATGAACAATTACATTGTTGATCTGTACAATATTATACACAGGAAATGCAAAACAACTATTCTTGGTCCTTGGCTTGAATTGCCCCCTCTATCATTGCTTGACGTATCACTGCAAGTTGATGCTAAGGAACAAGGTGATGATCCCATTGCATTATGGGCAATAGCTTCAAATGGGGATGTGGTAACCAGAGAAGGCGTAACCAGAAGCTGTCCTGCAGTAAGTGATTTTGTAAACACACGGCACACTGTATCTCAGATTGTTGTCCTTCTGCATGGCCAATTGTATCTTTTTATGATAGAATGATACAGTTTTAGCAAAAGGCTTGTCATCACTCAGATATTCAGGTAAAGATAGAGACCTAACTTGCAAATTTATGTATTACACACATTGCAGTAAAAAGAGTAATCACATACATTGGTGTGTAAAATTGATTGTAATTCTTATGTCTATATAAACTTTTTAGTTGACTGTCTTGTGCCAATCTACTATCCACAGTTCAAAGGTCATGTAGGCTAGTACAACACAGCATAGTGCACTGAGCAGCATAGTGTACCTTTAATACCAAGACTTTGAGAAACAAAATCTTTGGTTGGTTATGACATGCTGATTGTGATTTTCACGTCTCGCTGTTCGCAGGGAACTAACTGGTTACATGTACCAAGTGATCAGCCTTTTCAGTCAATATCAGTGGGCGGTAATTACCGTGTGTGGGGCATTGCAAAAGATGGATCAGCATACCTTAGAAACAGTGTCAATACTAGTAATGTAGCAGGTAAGATTTCATAGAGTCAGTGACCATTCTAATATTTAGAATGAATACTTGGATTTTCTGTTTAACAGCATGACAGAGACACCCCTATCTGTTTTACATGATTTTAATCTGGTAACTGTGAACTGTTAGATATATGGTTAAAATGTCACTATTATAAGATGATTTAATAGTGACATTTTAATCATTTTTCTGCTAGTTCACAATTACCAAACTGAATTTAGTTGAAGGTATAGATCACTTTGTATCCTACAACTTCTTGTTGCTTAATGTGGTATGTACCGGTAATTCATTGTACACTCATCAACACTCCAAGTGAAGTCTTCAACTATCAAAATTACACAAGCTGTTAGTCGCCATTTCCATGATTAATTTCCCATACTTTTTGAGATGAGTCATTGTCTCAATAAAAGATTTCCCACAATTTCAAGTCAGTAAGACAAGGAGGAATTCAGGTTATTAGCCTTACCTGTACCAAGGTAGTCATTAACATTCATTGACATTGAGGGGGATACAACAGTGTGAAATGCTTCACTGATTGTGTGTCAACCACCCCATGTCAAAAAACATAGTATGACATATATTTATACAGTATTATATACAGTGAATAAATTTATCACGAGCTGCTCCTCAGTGGGTTGCTAATATAATATTTCATACCATTAAAATTAACAGTTTATAGCTTAAGTTTAATCGTGACTTTCCTTTCAGGAGACTGTTGGTTTCATGTTCCCCCTCCACATGTATCATTACGTCAAGTATCAGTAGGTATGGCTGCTGTCTACGCTGTTGATACCAATAGTAAGTACATATGCTGTGCTTCAATACTAGTTATGTCTGTCAGCCATTGATTGCAGTAATGCACATTTTCAAGTTTACCTGCATGTTCAAGGTTTACTGTGTATTATCAGATTTACTGTATACCGGTAGTACCTG
This sequence comes from Ptychodera flava, assembly GCF_041260155.1. Taxonomy (NCBI): domain Eukaryota; kingdom Metazoa; phylum Hemichordata; class Enteropneusta; family Ptychoderidae; genus Ptychodera; species Ptychodera flava. Next base: position 37,359,419 of record NC_091942.1, read on the forward strand.
ATGACCATACCACATCAGGGACACATTTGGAGATTATCAATCCCATCCATCCCTATATTCACCTTTGTAGAGGTCTTTGTCACTATCCAAAGCAAAATATTGCATCGAAATTTGGGAGGAAAAGGTGAAGTCAGACATGATATCTATGTTTATACACTGTACCCAGTAGTTGGTTGACTGTTATATACAGAGTTATCAACAATTTTCAGTGCTGTAGACAAAGGAGCTGGTAAAATGTTCACAATTCACAGAATCCATACTGTGGTTGATTGGCACATGAACCATTCCTTCATTACATACCAGTATGTGTGTATCTACAATGAAATACAATCTTACAACTATCAATGCAAGAACTCAGTAACACTATTTGAAAGCTTTCACATATTTCCAGTGTTAATTCCATGTGTGTCTCTTACTGCAGATGGCTTGTGGTATCGTAAGGATATAACTCTGACATTTCCTGAGGGAACCCGATGGATTCATGTCTGTAACAATGTATACAAGGTATCTGTTGGTCCAAAAGATCAGGTAATTATCAAATGAATGGATAGTGAAAGAGGAAGTTATCCATCCACATTTACAGAGTATAACTTCCCAGTACTTGTTACATGAGTGTTAGTATTGAAAATATGGATAGAAGTATCTTTTCCTTTCATGGTTAAAGTCTCATACATGTGTGCATCTGAAGAATATACTCATTATGAAAAGAATCATGTTTATCTAGGTTGCCTTGCCGTAGTGGTGTTTAGCAATCAGACCCTTAGGATTATATCAATCAGTAACTTAAAGATAGTTCAGTGTAGGCCAAGGGTTCTTTGGTCTCGCCCATACAAATTGACCAATGATGTGACATCACATGCAGTCCAGCACTACTAAGAGAGGCACTATTATCATATTTCATGATGAAAATCTATAAGTATACTAGTTGCTACCTCTGTTGTAAAGCAGTGTGTTCAACAATGTATCAAAACATCACACATTTAGCATTTTGTAGAGTGAACTTTAGATTGAACCTGTTGAAATCTGTAATGTGTAAACTTCAATAGCCATGATTGACATGATTTCATAGGAATCTAGTCTCATCAATATTAATCTCTACGGAAGCTACATGTAGATAGAAAATACTGTAAAATCATCAATTTTAACAGGGATATAATTCCATTATTTTGATGTTTTAGACATTTTCACACTGATTTGCTTGTAAAATAATACAATCTATCATTATTTAACATTTTCACTGGGATTTTATTCAGCAGATTTCATCTATCAGCAAAAATAGAGACTTGTATCCCATGAACAATAAATGTTTTTACAGTAATTATGTTACTGGTCAATTTTCTTGATATGGAACCTATTTGAAATTTGAGTTCTCAATCTCTATATTTACTAAGGTAGTATTTTCTCTGCTGTAAAATCTGATTCTTGGCTGTCATTATCCAGGTTTGGATATTGGCTGAAAAAGTCGGAGGAAGCCGACAAGTTGTCTGTAAGAGGAAGGGCATCACATCAAACAAACCAACAGGAGTATCATGGGATCTTGGCATTGGGGTAAGATTTTCTATTAATTCACCATTGAAGGGAAACAGTCATTGGAACTGCGCCTGTGCAAGTTTCTCGTTTATAAACAATGTATTTCCTGCATGATATCTAGATGCACCTCATCATGGCTGCAACATTTAAATTATACAATGTAGATTATGACAGACATGTTGTAACTTTCATCAATCACCATCGTACCTTGGATATAGTGTTTGCATTGGTCATATGGGTCCCATGCAACCTTTGAGCGCAGTTCCGATGACTGTATCCCTTTAAGAGTGAGTGTGAAGATGATGTGTACAATTTTCAGTAAATTACCCTTAAGACTGATTAGAATCAGCTATGCAGGTTACGGCTTATGTGTGCTGCACTTAGATGGAAGATGGAAAGACTTAGGCAGTGATACAGCAGTTCAAGTGGGAGGTAGAAGTGTTACATTGCCATCCATTAATTGCTAGTCTGTTTGTTTTTAATTACTTCACCCTGTTTTACCAAAGCAAAATATTGGTACTGTAATTGTAAAAAGTAATGTATTAGCACCTGTAACCAGTGAGGGGCTATGTAAATCACTATCATGTTAAGGTCTTTGGATATAAAACCTATCAACACACTTAATAACACATTATGAATTCACTGTTAGTGAGTAGGGAGTTCAACTGCCTTGAAATGGACCAGCGCAAAATTATGCCAAATTAGTTTGTTAGCACATTAGACTCTCCAGGGTTTTTTTTCAGTTTTTCTTTTAAAAGGGGAATTTTGAATCCCACTGGCGGAAGTGGGCAGCTGCTCCATCTTTCATTTGAATATGGCCATAGTGTATGGTAATGGACTTCTACATTGTTTAACAAATTAATCTGGTAGATAGCCTTTGAATATATAACGGGTACTCCCTTGAATCATCATATTAATAGTGGTCTCATTGTAGAGATGGCACACACCAGAGACCATTGCTTGAACTGTTACCTACAGTCCATAGCAATTCCAGCCCATACAGTCCCACTCATTTGAGCTTCATCTTGAACCTAACCTTAACAGTGGTCATGATGATTTTGAGTGGATTGTTTAATGTGCAGTTAGCATCTGCCTGACAGAAATGTATTGGAGAAAGCTATACACATTACAGTGAGTACAAGATGCTGAGTGATTGAGAGATCAAAGGGGTGTTGTGCCCTACAGGGTTCTTTATTGGCAGTGGTTTAAATTTCAATGCCAACTTTGATTACTTTCACTCTTTATAAAAAAACAACTGAAAACTATCACTTTGAACTTGAATTTTTCGAAAAAGATTAATTGTCATAAAAAGAGTTGTCAATATTTTGAAACCAGCATTTCAACAGCTAAATAGGCAGAGCAATTTCAAATTATGTTTGTATGTTTGAAATCCAACATCATTTGTTGTCAAGTGATAATAGCTTGCACTGCTAATCAAAATGTTTTGCCCAAAAATACACCAATATTAGCCCATAATTTGTTCATTTTGCCAGGTGATCAAAGATCCATTCACCTCCATGTAATAAAAGATATAGCCTCCATTTGTAACTTGTACAGCTTCCTAAGATAACTGGTGCAGCCACATTCCCTTATTTTACTTCCAATCCTGTCGATGTGTCCCTGTATTCTTCGGAAACACCAGGTATGAAATCCTGAAGTTTGGAGTCACTGAATTCTAGTTCAGAGTTGTAAGGTTGAAGGCAGAGTGTATCCATAGTGCATTTGCTCAATTCAAATTTACGGCAGATCAGACCCCCTAGAGATACCTTCTGACTTCCTCAACCAAACACAAAAACTTTACATCATCAAAGTTGAAGCCTCTCTGAGGAATTCTGATAGGTGGTGCTTCCATAATGCAAAAATAACGTCATACACAACATTTGATAACAAATTAATTTCTCGGTAATAAATGGCTTTTTAGCTCCCATAGCCATATGTATATATGGCAATGGAAGCTATTCTTATAGGCTAGGGAAATGTCTGTATGTATGTATGTCTGTATGTCTGTATGTCTGTGTGTCTGTATGTCTGTATGTCTGTATGTCTGTCCGTCAACATCAAAAACTCCAAAACCGCTGAACATTTCATCTTGATATTTGGTGTGTACATGGATGATGGGCTGTAGATGAGATTTTGTTCAAATGAAGTTGTCATTGCCAAAAATATGCAAATTAAGTGAAAAAATGTAAAAACAGTCAAATTGAAAAACTCAATAACCACTGAGCAGATTACATGTAAAATTGGCATGTAAGTACTTTAGGCTGACATGAAATGATTGTGCACATCTTGGGTCAGTATCTTGGACTTGCTATTTTTCATGAATTTTTTTGTAATTTTCTCCCATTTTTGGTCAAAAAATCTTCTTCTCTGAAACCACAAGTCCGATTGATTTGAAACTTGGTATGGAAGTGCATAGGAATGACCTTTCCCAAATTTGGGCAAATCGTGGTGAAATTTGCATATTTTTAGTTTACACGTCCATAGACTCCCATGTATTAGGCAGATCTCCATAGACATCCATGTATAAGGCCACGAAAAATAAAAATTTAGTTTCTCATCGTATTCATATTGCAAAAAGGATGCAGTGACACAATTTTTAGTCCCGATGGATGAAGTCCAGTGGGCTTATAGATTGGGTCATGTCCGTCTGTTCGTCCATCCGTGAGTCCATCCGTTCACGCAGACATCTCGGATATTTTGACAAAATGTCATGTGACCTTGATGACCTTTGATCTCAAATATACATATTTGTCCATAACTCAGTAACCACGAGTGCTACCACCCTTCATATATGGTATGATGGGACACCTTTATGACACCACATATTGTACCTCATTAATTATGCACATATCTAATTTTGAGCGAGCCAATAGAGCTAGAGGTCTGATTTTTGGTATATAGGGATAACTTAGCAAAACAATTTTTTTGACAAAATGTCACGTGACCTAGGTGACCTTTGACCTCAAATATACATATTTGTCCATAACTCAGTAACCACAAGTGCTACAGCCTTCATGTATGGTATGATGGGACACCTTATGACGCCACATATTGTACCTCATTAATTATGTGCATATCTAATTTTGAGCGAGCCAATAGAGCTAGAGGTCTGATTTTTGGTATATACACAGGGGCTCACAAGTGGCTATTTAAGTCAATATTACAGCGTTTTTCTTTCTTTTTCAATGTTACAAATAAAGCTGAAGAGCACAACATTTGTGTAGCTGTCTTTTGTGTAGCTTGTATTGGCATGTATAGTGCGCCCTCAATGGGGAATGTGATCATATGTAAATACGACCTTTAGTTCCGTGACCTCTAGCCAATTCCTCTGGCCATGCCTTCTGGCCACCTGTACAGACGTCGCTGTGTTTACTGTACTATAATTCCCAAGGGAGGCAGATCCGGCCATATCCGCAGTATCAGTGTTATGGTGAATCTCCGAAAACATGAAATCTTGGTAATTTTTTTTGACGGACACGGCCATTGTTTTGGCACACCGATCTGACATTGTCATTAAAGTCTAAAAATGAACCTTCGTGAATGTAGAATGTGAAGAAAATTGGACGCTGTCAGCACCATGTCCGAAGCGACCCATGTGCGCCGTAAAGTACATGTGTGGGCAACTTGATTATACTTTATAATGAGGACGTAATCTGGTGAGTGACGGCTCGTTCAAGAGTGGTGGGGCGTGCCTTATGCAAGAAATAAACAGGAAATTAACATATTTACAAACACGATGTGTTGCACATGGCCCGTACGCGACACAGCCGGCAGATCACCTCAGTGGTACAGCAACAGGTATTAAAGTTTGTTATGCCTATTTTGTTCCCATTTTATCGCTGGGAGGTTAAAAAGCCAGTCGAGATTGCGTTATCACCTAACACCATACCGATTGGGGACAGAGCAGAGTAGATCGAAACGCAAACGGGGTGTTATTATAGGAAAGGCAGTGACGTATTTTAAAGCTGAATAAAATGCTGTCTCTGGTTGTGTAAGTCTGTCAATCGAAATATATATTTTTTTCCCAGTTGATTAATCATGGGGGATGGCAGTCTCGATCTCCCCTTTATGGATTGATATTTACTGACTCGTTCCTTCTCATTTTTGTCAATCGATGAAAGCATTTTCGTCTTCCTTATTCAATCTTACTTTGACCGATGTTATATCCTGACCTACAGTGTCATTAGTTTTGACCAACGTGCAAAGACGTTGCCCATGCGCCCGGTTGACGAGATATTTTGCAAAACGGTGAAGAAATATTATTTATTTATTAGCCGTGTTCACAATAATGACACTGGCTCAAAAAGAAAGAGAAGGACAAGAAAATCGGCCATACTGTATGCATGGGGGCCCGGGAGACATCGATGTCAGTCTTTCCGGACTGTTTCCATGTTACATGTAACTTTGGGGATATCAATCAGTTGGTTGAATAAAACAAAAGTTTTCGGACATATTTCATGTCAATGTTGTCAATGTCGGACTTTTGATTCATTTCGATTGAGAAACCAGAATCAGAGATGTCTGTATTAAACACGGACGCATAATTCGGAATAGTTTGTTGTGCTACTGTCGGTCTCAGTCGTGGTGTCTCTCCCATAAAATTTCGAAGCTATAGGCCTACACTTGTCGTTTCGATTCACAGGTAGCAGTACACCTATGACCAGGTATTGTATGTTCTTAAAACGACACTACACTCTTTGCCACCGTGTCTCCCCATGTGTCCTTGAACCTATGGACGTGCCCATTGTTTTACTGCGCCCATTCTGGTGTAAACCCCTGCTCGTTCCTAGCAGAGTACTTTTTTAAAGTTCTGTACATCAGTGTACACTGTGTGTATAAGCCCTAGGTATTAGTAAAGAATAAAGGGTCGTTACAGTTGCTAAAATTGCGAGAAAAACGGCACGTTTTTCCAGTACTTTTACAGTTCTGTGCTTTCCATCCCCGTTACTCAAATAGAATAGTCCTATTCACAAGCGCTATCGTTTTAAATCACGTCCAGGATGTGCTGTTGATTTTCATTCTTTCGTGCAATTTCATTCGTTTGAAGCAATTTCATTTGACTGCTCTGTGGGACTCTTCTGGATATGTGTTTTGGATAAAAAGAACTCTACAGTGATAGACATAAACTTCGACGGTGATAGGTATACATATCGGTTCGATGTGCGAAGATATACAGATTACAAGTTATTTTAGAAGTTCTCAAAACCAGTAAAAATAACGTAGACGTACATCGCATGCTTTCTTACACCGAACGAGCCGTCGGTTTCCATAGCTATTACGTGAAATCCGGCCTCACCGATGTCCCTGTCCCGATTCGGAGAACAACTTTCAAGCTGCGAGTTGAGGTTCAGATGTCCGATTTTTTCATATTCAAAAGACTCAGTATTGATTCACAGAGAACGCCCGTCTTGTTTTTAGCACATGAGGGCAATTGAAAATTCAAAGCCAAATAGCCAGTGGGAAAAAATTCGACCGGACGACTCGCTCTCACCAGCGATCGCAATTAAAATAAAATCGAAGTCTCTGAAGTCGGTATTATTGCTCCGCCATGTTTACTGTTGGTTGTACGGCCAGTTTATTAAATTCACAGATTTTCTTCACGGTAAAATTCATATAATTGCCATACCGCGAAGTTCCCTGTCAATATGTCTATTTGGCAGAAAAAGCGTCACGGACATTCGATCGATGGTGATGAACTTTTTCCAGGCCGCGACATATCACCAGTTACGAACTTTACCGGTTTTCGATACGAAATATGCAATATATTATCAGCATTGTTCACGTTGTGTTTTGAGTCTGATATCGAATATAACAGGAAAAAACTAACGATTTGAGTGACGATAGAGACCATGCCCGATACGGAAAATTGACACCAACTACTTGCATTGAGCAGTGACCTGAAACTTCAGACTTATATATAAATGTCGACAATATAAAATATCGAAATGCCGGAGAGAGAGAGGGAGAGAGAGGTCTACGCTGTCGCGATCTGAATATGTACTGTTTCGGATATGACTTCGGTATAGACGATACACAGACATCGAAAATGTACACCTACTTTCCAGAAATTCGACTAATCTTATAATAAGAGTAGAATAAATATAAAAGTGGTGGTTGAAGTAAATCTTCAGATATTGGTTTTCCAAAGTTAGACAATACTTACAGAAATATGGTCGCCATAGTCTTCTCTTAAAAAATATTATCTTCAACACCACGTTTCTTATGATCGGTGATGTCATTTTTTATTATTTTTACAAACTTTCAATGCATCAAACGCCATTAGACTATCTCATCTGCCTGTCAGGGAGTTACAATATATTTCCAAGGGCTGGCACACGATGTCAACTTACGCGTCGTCCGTCGAGCGGCCGATGGCAGTGTCACAGATCACTCCGTCTGTAATCGCGGCCACTTTGATTTTGATGTGACATCCAGGTGCGTTTGAGTTTTTTGTTACCTAATTTGTAGACCTCACAAATTTCACAGTCCGTGCTTTGAAGCAGTCTCAACATGGCAAACATGTCTCGCGTAAATTTCATCCTCGTCGTTCCAATTAATTCGACCACTAAATTATTTCGGCAGTTTTAATTTCCTAATAAATCGACGATTTTGAAATAGTAATTATTTTTTTCTGGTCGAATTGATCGATTGAGACTCATTCTGTACGCCTGCTAACTTTCTTGAAGATAAGAACACGTATTTTCGACCATTTTCCCGTGAGCCGTCGACGGCTTCTACGATGTTTGCTCGATCGCGCGTACAACGCACTGAATACTTTACCGGACTTTCTTTGCTCTGCGTTTTTGCCAAAAACAACAGTCGCCAGAGCCGTAACATGTTGCTCCATGCTTGAGGTCGCCGGTAGCCCTGGTGCTTTTTGACGCTCATTAATGCAGACTCGCCCACATAAATATATGAATATTTATGATGCATTTTAAGTAACCAGGTACTTAGCGGCGCTGATGGTCTTGGCTTGGCGAAGAGCTGCTTCCCTTGGGAAATTAGTACAGTAAGCATAGCGAGGGCAGGGCAGGAAGTAGGCATGGCATGGCTAGAGCCGGGCCTAGAGGTCACGGAACTAAAGGTCACATTTACGAGGACTCACTATACATGCCAATACACGCTACACAAAAGACAGCTACACAAGTGTTGTGCTTTTCAGTTGGATTATTTGTAACATTGAAAAAGAAAGAAAAACGCTGTAATATTGACTTATGCGGCCCTGTGGTATATAGGGATAACTTAGCAATACAATTTTTTTGACAAAATGTCACATGACCTAGGTGACCTTTGACCTCAAATATACATATTTGTCCATAACTCAGTAACCACAAGTGCTACAGCCTTCATGTATGGTATGATGGGACACCTTATGACGCCACATATTGTACCTCATTAATTATGTGCATATCTAATTTTGAGCGAGCCAATAGAGCTAGCGGTCTGATTTTTGGTATATAGGGATACATGTAACTTAGCAATACAATTTTTTTGACAAAATGTCACGTGACCTTGGTGACCTTTGACCTCAGATATACATATTTGTCCATAACTCAGTAACCACAAGTGCTACACCCTTCATGTATGGTATGATGGGACACCTTATGACGCCACATATTGTACTTCATTTATTATGCGCATATCTAATTTTGAGCGAGCCAAAGAGCTAGAGGTCTGATTTTGGTATATAGGGATAACTTAGCAATACAATTTTTTTGACAAAATGTCACGTGACCTCGGTGACCTTTGACCTCAAATATACATATTTGTCCATAACTCAGTAACCACAAGTGCTACACCCTTCATGTATGGTATGATGGGACACCTTATGACGCCACATATTGTACCTCATTAATTATGTGCATATCTAATTTTGAGCGAGCCAATAGAGCTAGAGGTCTGATTTTTGGTATATAGGGATAACTTAGCAATACAATTTTTTTGACAAAATGTCACGTAACCTCGGTGACCTTTGACCTCAAATATACATATTTGTCCATAACTCAGTAACCACAAGTGCTACACCCTTCATATTTGGTATGATTGGACACCTTATGACACCACATACTGTACCTCATTAATTATGCACATATCTCATTCTGAGCAAGCCAATAGAGCTGGATGTCTGATTTTTGGTATATAGGGATAACTATAGGAGAGAAATTTTTTGACCAAATGTCATGTGACCTCGATGACCTTTTACCTAAAATATATGTTTATGTCAATAAATAAGTAACCACAAGTGCTATGTCCTTTGTATTTAGTAGGATGGGAGACCTTATGACAACACACGCTTTACTCATTAATTATGTACACATCTAATTCTGGGCAAGCGAACAGAGCTAGAGATCTAATTTTTGGCATATAGGGATAAATTAGCAATATAATTTTTTTTTTCAAAATGTCATGACCTTTGACCTTGATTATACATATATATGCATATCTCAGTAACCACAAGTTCTATACCCTCCAATTTTGATAGGATATTAGACCTTAAGATGTCACATCTTGTACGTCATTTATAATGCGCATATGTATTTCTTGGCTGGCCAATACTGCTAGAGGTCTGATCTTTTTTCCCGATTTAGAACCATAACTTAGACATGCCTCATGTGTTTCAAATTGGGAACAACGACATAGACCTATGTGCCCATAGATCTCAACATATACACTCCAGTGATACTTCTTAATGACCACATTTTCCTGCCCCATCAAGACTAATACTCCTATTACAAGTGGGGACTCTGTCATTGTAAATGACTTGTTGAGTTAATGGTTGTATCACAGTATTCGATATATCTAATTCTGTATTTTTTCCATTTTATATTCTGAATAAATACATTAAACATATTTCACTGTCTCCAGTACATTACATTTAAGTATTTTCACTTCATGCACTTTCTCCTTTCACACATGTTCAAATATCTGACCAGAGAACAAACACTAAATAGTCCAGGATGGGAGCTACAGTGTCATTGACGCTATTTTTTCTCATCTTTTCATCGTGAATGTTACAAAATAATCTTCCAAATGGTACAGAAATAATCTTCATAAACTTGGAAAGGCAGGTGGTTGATATTTGGGTTGACTATCACTTTAAACACTGTCGTTCATGATTTTGATAATTCACCACATAATGAGTGAGCACAGGAAGCTTAGAATAGACTAGCAGATATATCAAGATCTAAATACAAAAACTGACCAAGAATGTAGATTTGTGGATTACAAATTTATATTTTTAATTATGCACAGACCGTAAAAAAGATCTGGCTACAAATTTATATACAATAATGATTGACTGAATCGCAAAGTAATAATATGGCAGCTGGCATCTCCTCGCTTGTTTTTGTTTTTCTTGGGAAATATTACAAAAAACTTTCTCATGGAAAGTCAAAAATACGTCAAGTAAAAATGACATGTCTATACAAAGTCGCCAACTATACAAGTGCATTTTATTGAATAAATCTTGCATCATTGCATTCTTTATTGATGTCTTCCACTTATGTGTTTTCTTCTTTCTGACTCTAAACCCTCTCCTCCTCCTGGGTGCAGCAATGTTCTCCCAAAGGTGACTGATGTCGCTGGCAAACCAACATTTTGATTCTCTTGAAGTTAGTAATGTAGACCAATTCTTCATAATTATTGTACTCAACATAACAATTGTTTCCGAAAATATCCTTATCATCTTCATGAAGTTACACAATCATATTAAATCTCATTTGATTGCACTTCAAAATTTCAAGTAAAGAAAGAATCATGTTTCATCAACAACAGTTTACGTTAGTCACTGCAGAATATTGCATGCTGAAATACTGATTGCAGATATACGTACCCAATACAGGCAAGCCATGTCACTTCGCATTTTGTAACTTCTATTCCCAAGAGCCAACCTTTTGTCCTGGTATATAAGGCATACGCTGTTGAAACTTTTGACGTAATGAGTATCTTTACACTGTAAAGAGAATATAAAGGGTTAAGAAAACCGAACCCGGCATACAATACATATTCATATTGCGACAAATGATCGAATGTACAAAATGACGAGTGCTACTTACGTCTATTCATGATTCTGCAAGTTGACTCGATAAAACATCAGGTCATTGTTATTGTCCTTTTGCTTCAAAGAATTTGATAGATGGCTCTATGTCAAACTGCTGCACTTGACACCCAGAGGTAGCATTGCAGTTTGTGGGATCACACTAAAACAGAGGAAACAATATTTGAAATATGCTTTACATTATTATTATTATCTGAAGGTGATCATACTTTATTAGCTTTTCATAAAACTATATCTCACCTGAAAGTGGTTGACTATGTTGTCTAGATTCTGCCTTAGCAATTGGCATGCTTCCCTCCTGGCCTTGACGCTACCTTCCTGGCTATACATGTTGTCCTTGCTTCTCTTCATGGCCCAGTAGAAATGAGTCTTGACTGAGGCGGCTACAATGAAAAAGTGAACAAATTCAAACATTGCTGATACAGACCATCAAAACAGCGGGTGCATCGTCCGCTCGCACGGCTTAGCTAGACAGGAGTCTTCCACTAACTACGCCGTGTGTGATCACGCTGATATACTGTGCGAAGGAAATCTGATAGAACTTGAAATCAGACGGACCAATCACAGCACGCGTTACATAAACAGAGAAATCCGAGATGGCCCCAGCAAAGTGCAGCAAAGTGTGCAACTGTGACATAGATCGACGAACAATCTTCACATCAACATTTCCCAGTCACACTTGGCATTCTAAACGAAGTTTGCGGAGGACTTGACAATCGTGTTGGATTGAGGTACATTTGTAAACCATGTTCGCAAAAGTAAATACTTTAGCTTCATTGTAAGCTGCAAGACATTGTTACAAATTTACACTCTTGCTTTGAATGCGTACGGGAAGAATTAGAAATGAAATGTAGACAACGACAGCGATCGCTGATTGGCTAGTTACAGGTCTCGTACAGTCGTGTGGTGGCGCTTTAAAACCATGATCTGTGGGCTCGATCGGCCAGGCCTGATTTCGGGAAGCATCCAGCTGCCCAAACAGCAGGCCTTGGCAAGCGAAAATGAGGTGCATGTTACCTTTTGAGGTCTTCTCTCACTATACATCAATTTCCAGTGGTTCTGATATAGTGCTTACAGGCATCATCGAAAGGGTACTGTAACAGTATACGAGACATGACGGTGAATACTGCCACAATTTAGCTACTGATATTTTGGTTCATGAATAAGGAAAACATGTACAAACCTTTGTAAAGAGATTGGAATGCCATGTCACAACCATTATTTTTCGTTGAAATCCATGGTTAATGAGGTACCGTAGGTCTGTAGAAAACTCAAATTCAAAACATACTGATACACAACCTGTTGTCAATCTTCAAAAAATTGTTTACCAGCAAAGTCATTCATTTTTCTTGATATAAATGCACTGCTGGCAATGAATCTGCTGAAAATGTAAAGGTAATGATTTGTGAGAAAAAATAACATTGATTCCAAAATATTAAAACAATTATGAGTAAAAGTTCACTTAAAATACACAATTGAAGGTGTTTTAAATTTATAAAATCTACATGAAGGCATCTACCAAACCAAAGACCCTCTTTCCTGTCTGTGACGTAACAAACATTAAAGCCAGTGTATTTGTTGTTGCAAAATGTCACATTTTAAAGTTTTCTCATTTTTTGTGTTAATTTACATACTTTCAGACCAAGCACATTCAATTGAACAATGGTAGCTTTTCCATTATATGATATGAGGGTGACCGGACGATTTTTAAAACTGAAATTTTTTGCCAAAATCTTGACAGCACCTGTTGAAAGTGTTGGTACAAAGTCCAAATCTGAAAAAATAATTTGGCTAATTAGCATGATCACAATTTGGCAGCCTCTGGAAAATCAAAGTTTCAAAATTCTTTCCCTGAGAATATGTAATAGGAATAATGAGAAAATATGACCAAAATCGGATCAAATATTGTTAAAATGGCTCAAAGATGACTAACTGTACCATAATGAGTCCAGTGAAAGGTGCATTGATAGTTTCCAAATTATTTCTGTGAGAATATTGTATGGGTTGATAAGTCCAGTGAAAGAAAATGGAAGATTGTCCTCACGCTGACCTTTGTGTTTCCAGTATCATGGATACAAGCCATTGTTTCTGGTCAGAGACAGGTGCGCACGGGTGAAAAAGCACGTTGTTCGAGTACGGCACTATTGCGAACTTACTTCCTGCTTTGGAAAACCGTGGGCGCTAATTTGCGCTGCATAGCTGAGCCTTTTTAGAGCACAAAACAAGTAGAAAAATATCTAAGGTACAATTTGCCCGCATGGCCATTCCTTCCCTTCTTGGAAAATGATGCCAAAAGTCATAGCCGTTTCAAAGTAAAAATTTCGTCAGCAGTTTCTCGGAAGAAAAAAAGACCTTTTTAGGAAATTTTTGCACTCATCTTGACTTCCTTGTCTTCACAACATTCACTGTGAAATGCAAGTGTTTCCATTCACGCGATCTCTCATAGCGACCGTTCGCGTGCGAGTAGACGACTTCCAAGATGGCGTCCCCTCTGACATTTGTTGACAAAATGTGTTCATAAACTTCAAGATTTTCACGTCATTACCTTGTTCATAGACATAAATGTGTACAACTGTTGCATACTTAAGGTGAATTTGTACAATTTATCACTACCTGGGTCCCCCTTTAAGCCTTCGATTTCGAGCATTCACTCTCAGAAAACTTGTGTCAGCCCCATTGTAGGGAATAGGAGGGCCTCTCGTCCGGTCACCCTAGTATATGTACATTTACATCAATACAGTGGTGAAACACAGAGTGTGAAAACACAACGCACTACCATTGGTTAAATCTTCACTTGTGAATTACAAAGAAAAGCTCAACGATCTTGATATCACCCATAGAAACTAAATAAAATGTACACCATAGTCACTGAATCTTTTGCACCTTACAACAAATACACACCTGTGCCTAGGCTGTTTTTGTCTTACTGTATAGGTAGTGATTATATCAATGTCAACGCAGGGAAAATGTATTCCGCAGGTAAAGTGTTAACTTGTTTTGCATTCCTAAATGTTATGGAGTTAAATACCCGGGTGTACATTGTAGACTTCTTTTTCTGCATCTTCTACAAAGGTTGAAGAAAGGTGATGGGGTAACTCTTGCCTGTAACCTCCTCTGTCAGCCAATGCTGCAAGGTCTCTGTAGTTGATGACAAATCCCATCTTTTTAGCACCATACTGATCTGAGAACTTCTCTTCTGGAACACCACTTGGTCATTGTAGTTGTTTCTGTGCACCTGTTCTGTGTGAGTTCCATTCAACAGTAAGTCATTTAATTGTGATTGATGGAGGTGCATGAGGCATTTTATATCCATTGGATCACTTGAGTCATAGAGTGATAGGTTTTGTAATATCTTATATTGTGTCTCTTTAGAATTGGGCACTATATTTTCTCAATAGACCATGTTCCAAACCGCGCGAGACGTTCCGAGATATCGAGAGAATATGTGGTTCGCAGTGGACGTGTTCTCGCAACACAGGACAAACTGCGTAAAACAGGACAAGTCGCTAATTACGTTAAACACTGCATAAAATATATGAAGTTGCAATCTTTGCTCAGTTCTGCACTTTTCCTAGTTCCATACAAAGTTTGACTTGTATTACTAAGCTGGAAACCTGTTTCTACGGGCATGTATTAAAGTCTCGCGAGATCTCGCAATCAGCGGAACATCGTCTATTGTGTGCACCAGCTTTCAATACACTGGTTAGAAGTTGACGACCTACGGTATATATATGAACTTTGTCAAAGGCATATGCATCTGTATGATTTCTCCAAAGGAACACCTGGCATTCAGCCAGTTCTACCATCTCTGTTGCATGATAAGAATGTGTTCGACATGGGCACAACATTTTTTCCAATACAGCATCAAAGTAGTACTTACAATGACATTTGAGTTGTTATTTGTGTGATACACTCCACCAAATAATTTTCCAGAAAATCCATCGATGCATCCGTGGATAGCAAAGGGATAATCACCCTTCCTGAAGCTCATCAGCCTATCATAACCATCCATATGCCATACCTAATTTGGGCCCTCCGAGTAGTAATTTCTACATTGACAAAGTCGAATTCTTCCTCTCCGTCTCTCTACCATCCTATCATGACAATGACAACTCAACCATTATTGCTTCAACTTGATCTCTAGGGGCAAAAGTCTATGCTTCTGACGTATGCACTTGTACATGGCCCTGTGCAATTCTTCCTTTATTACCAGTCAGGTATCATCAGGACTAAAGTGTGATGTGACAGTCTTCTTATACCAAATGCAATTAATCTTCTCTTCAAAGTACTACAACTTCAGGAAATTCCATAATCTTTCTCTAAATATTGTAGAATAGTGTGTTATCTTTCCCCCTCACAACCAAACTTTCAAGGTACTTTGAGATATCCGTAACACCTTGAGATGGTACACACAAAGACTGTAGACACATTGCAGAAGACAGGCCGGTTGTGATGAGTAGCTGCTAGTTCTCACCTAGAACAGCTGCAAAGGCTGGAGATAGTGTGTGTTTGTGATAATGTATACTTTCTATGCTGGGCAAATCATTGTCCCAATCCGCTTGGTTGCTAAAGAATTTTAAACAAACAACATGGTTATTAGATTCAGTTTTCAGTCTGTTAACATGAATGGACGACACATGGTTGTTTTTAAACATATTTGGGAGATAAATGGGGTCTCACTTCTACTGTCTATGGTAACATCAACCATTTTCAACCTACCATGCCAAGTATGATTGGAGCTCACAGTGTCTGGTGGACGCGACTCTCTCAAAATCTTGTTTACAGATACACTTCTGTCATTAGCATGCACAAGGATTGATAAGCCTGAAGAAGATAATTTGAGAATATAAACATCTGTATCCAAGTACAGCGTTCTACTCTTTGCATTCATACAGATTGACTCTTGTGAGTTGTGACTGATACCTCTGCATAAAACCTCTTGACAAAAGGAGAATCATGATGAAATACTCCATGGATAAAGGACATAAAAACCTGTCAAAGTTTCATAAGTGCATATGTGGCCTTCTGAATTCTCTTACCATTGTTGTTGGTCCAGTCGCAAAAATGTCTGATGCCAAGCATTTCAGTACATGTCATTGTGTGCAGTTGTTGTCATCAGTTGTGATGCATTCTTTGTAGATGCCTTTGTGACTACTACAAAAAAATAAGAAGATGGAAAAGTTATTCAGTATCAAGTCATAGACAAGCAATTATGCATCATCTTTACTAAACATTCAAATTTGTCAACTGATAGAATGGACATATTTATAAGAATTCTACTGTCTATGTATACCCTCTCATTTGGGATTCACTTGACTTTTTTGCCATAAGAAATTAGTCAGACGTCTCGTAATTGCATCTTTGTCTAATTTTTGAAACTATACACAAATACAATTGTACACTAGAAAAGTATTTACATTGACTTGTAACAAAATATATTGGAAAATACACTAATTTTTCTAACAATAAAAATGGTGTATTGTTATTGAATTGTTATGCAACTCATCGTTTTGTTAGAAAACGCTCAAGACACTAATTTAAAAAATTATGTGATTGTGACATATTCTTAACTGACCAAATATGACAATTATTATTATTATTAATCTTTAATTCAGGCCATAAATGCCTATAATAAAAAATAAATGATACATAGAAATATGCTGAAGTTAAATATGAATAAAACTTAATAAAGAGCCTTTCTACAATGTTTCCAAAATGCTGAAAATAGGAGTCAGACTGAACACAATTACTGATGCACCTATTATACTTGTATTTCTCCAAAGAAGACAGCATCACTGTGCTTGGTATTTTTTCACGTTGAATATCTCATGACTGACATCACTTCTACTGTCTTTCTACTGGATCAGCAGATCTCCTCTTACAATAGAACAGTGACCAGTTTATGATCGTTATTTTCTGACAAGAAATGGGTTATAATTATGCTGGTCAGTTTTATAACATTTCTCTCTAAAATGATATAGGTTTCCATAATGCATTTATCTGAATGTCATATCAATACTGTTTGACTAAAACAACATCTGCCATGGAGTCAGCTGTTGCACGTTCCAGGAGAATAATAAGTTATAAGGATTGGAAATCAGTTTCATTACTTTTATAATACGGTAATAACACAAGTCATGATGCTGGTGAACAGTGTTGACTTTCGTCAAGAAATTGCCATTCATTTTGCTGTGCATTAATTACTAAAATATTATGATAACATAGACTTTGCTGGCTTTGTGTGAGTCTTCTGTGTCACACCCATGTTTGCAACCTTACTGAGAACTTCATACTGTTCATCACGCAGACCACATGTCGTAACAGTGTGCAGCAATCTACAAATAATGAAAAGAAGAAGTGTTCATTTTGATTATTTAGAGAGCCTTTACAATGTCAAATTTGATCATTCTTACACAAGCAAGTAATTTAAGAACAAAGAAAAGGCTTTCCGTGTCACCGCAAAACAAATGTTGTGATGTAGCATGATTAAAGTTTCCACGTTATGGATGATGTTAAAGTTGTATTGTGATTGAAGCTAGTATGAAAGTTGGTAGCACACTTACTTAACACAAACTTAGTCACAAAATCTTTTAAGAAATTTCAAAATTTCAAAATTTACTGAATTTTAGTTGACCAAAAACCTACCATTGGTAGGTAGGGTGATGAATTTTTGGAGCACTGCATGTCAAAGGCAAGCAACTTCACGTTTTTTTTTATTGTTTTTAATTCCTTATTTACAATATATGACTGTAAAATGTTCAGGGGAGGTGAGTGAAAATTAGGGTAACCTCAACCATGAGAATTTTCGGGTCCCACCAATTTGATTACTCCTCCCTGCCCGTCACTGCCTGTCTGTCATGAAATTAACCAACCAATTACTACAATTAATCAATATTTGAATACCACAGACAACTTCTGTGATAAAAGCCAAAAAAATAAGTCAAAATCTCCAAAATGTTGATTTTTGAACATTAGCTATCAGATATACATGTATTACCACCATTTACTATACTGTAATGGTACAATGAAACATCTCTCTATGCATATAAAAGAGAAATGATCAGCCACGGTTACTCTATGCTACCCAAAAGACTGATTGAAGCTTCAACATGTCATAGATTGTTCATAAATAAATTGTCATAACTTGTAAGTTATAGAGTAGTTTATCTCATCCTAATTTTTGGACCAACGTACAGTTATAGTAATTGCCATCCATCTTCAACTGAACCATAGAAAGTAGAAGATATACAGTATGGTAGCTAGCTAGTGAGAGCAATACAGCTCAGTCAATCAGCCGATCAGCGTAAACTGTGTGAAAAGCAGTGTTTTAGGGTCATGCACTTTCAGCTTTTGTTTTTCTATTTTCGCTTTGATAATTTAATAATAAGCAAAGTCTATGACTTTTAGATATCAAAAGAAAACAGTAATGTATGAAACAATTTTTTTGACGGGCAGTGAAAGACCACGCAGAGTAAGCATGGATGGGTGGAAATTAATTGGCCTAAGACTATGGCGCTACTACCTCAATGGCAGGACCATGGAGGACCAAGAATTTTTTTACCAGGGCCCAAAAGTCAGAGGTTGCAGAGGTGTTAAGAGAGTGAGGAGGTGTAAAAGTTAAAGGTCAGGGAAATCATGGAGGATGAAAGTCTGATGCTAGAATCACCAGTCACGTGATTTCATTTAAGCTTCATCAAAGTCAACCGGTCCAGACATTTTGTCACCACAAAGTACCGGGGTAGTAGAGTCGTAAGTCGTTGCGTTAGTGTGTCTGACATCACTCAACGTTATTGTGTCAAGATATACGTGTACCTTGGAACACTTAGTGTCAGTCAAGAACAAGCAGCAGATCCACAGCCTTTTGTAGTCACAGCGACTGGGAGCTGAATGTAGTTGGCAGAAAAGAGAACTTTCTTAAGAATACAGATAAAGATCAAAGAAGTAATGGTTTACCTGACACCAGACAAACTGTTCCTAGAGATCTCTGCTGCCAAGTGTTGGCATTGTTTATGCCAACTATGCGTTACTAGCACAAAACGAAACTGGCCAGGCATCGGTCAAATAGATTACATCCAGAATGCAGGTATTTGCAGGTTGTGGTACAAAAAATTCTTGACCCTCTTTGGTTAGATGAGGAACATGGCGAGATGAGCGATATCTTGCCACAAAAGAAATGCTAGTTGACATGGACGGCGTACCAGTAGCTGTGACAAGAGGAGAAGTAATGTCCATGTGTGTTGTCAAGAAGGTACACATGATATATCCCAATCTACCTTACCAACATTATATCCGGACCTAAAGTATACGTGCATTCAAACACACCAAAACAAAATGGCCCTTTTCAGGGCCACTAAAGTTGTCCTAAAAGAGATATACCAATATTGCACATGCCAATTTCATAATTTGTCCTCTTAGAGTGTAAAATAGCAGCCGTTGATGTGTCTCACCTTTTTACGATTTGTTGTTGTCAAATTTTTGCATGGATATATTTTGTGGTACATGTAATATGCACCATTGCTTTACCACATTACAACTGCAATCAGTGTACCGTTCTTACATACATAGGAATAGCAAGAGACACAATGCTATGAACATATTGTCTGAACAAAATGTTATGTTTGCTGGGCAAGCATTCATGAATATTCGTAGCTCACATTACTCCTCATGATTGACAGCAGTTAGAATTCTTAACAGTCACCATTGTGCTTTGTTTATATCAACCATAAGCTGCCTAACATTTGGTAATACCGGTAGTATTCATCATAGCGAGCAAAATTGTTCCTTTATTGACAACAAAATAGTGTAGTGGATATTCGTGAACGTATCTAGTATGAAATTTTCTCTCAAAAGTCCTCCATTTTGTGACGCTCCAGTGCACACTGCTTACTCATACCAGTCAAATTACGTATTTACTCCCACAATGTGGACTCCCTTTTATACCCACAATCCCAATTTAAAGGGAACTTTTCAAATGTGTTTTAAACTATCATGTGAAGTATTACACCAGAGAGAGGGATTGATTTCTATTTTATCTGTTGCAGGGTGGTTGGACGCATATCTGTGTAAGAGGATGTACAAGATCTTGTGATGACAATGCAGAACTTGAAGATGAATCACTGTCATCATCACAAAAATCATTATCAGATGAGCCACGGTCATCGTTACAGACATCATTATCAGACGTGCCACCGTCATCGTTACAAAAATCATTATCAGAGATCACCTCCAGTGTTGGAAGTAATACATCTTCTAACCAATCACCGTCATCAAGGGACTTTGGTAATATTTGAACTGGTAACACGTGTTTTACTGAATAGCAAAACCAAAATAACGCTGTCTGTGAAATCTAAAAGTATGGCACAACTCAGTAAACAAGTCAACAATTTTCTCGTTTGGACATGCAATGAAAATTTGCACATTTTGAGTGAAAAAAAATGTAACATGGAACTTGGAGTTCATTTTCTAGAATTACACGCAGTTTACAGGGAACATAATTGAGATAAATGAGAAAAGTCCAAGGAATTAATAATGTGAGCTATGGATAAAAGATATCCTTTGTAGTACTTTTCCTTTTTATATAGAACGCATAGACTGTTATTCACTAGTAAGTCAACTGTCCCAATACATACACATTTATAACATTTTAAGGTTGTAATTATGATCATTTAAGTTGCAGTACTTCAGGATAAACTATCAAATTGCTAGAAATGACAGAATTTTTCACTTGCTATCGAGCGTACTGTATCTGGCATTGTATGTATTTATGAATTCCTGGGTTCAAACCTACAAGGTTCTGTAATATTTAATTCCTAGTGGTATGCTTGTGTGGCAAAGAGTACAAACAGTTATGTGCAAACATTTTAACATTTACAAACTGATGGACCAGGTACATTCTTATTGTTTATTTTGTGTTTTTCTAGAGTTACATGAGAAAATTTACTCAGAGAGACACAGTTACTGTGATTAAACTGGCAGTCCTCAATTCCTGTTTCTCATACTGTTGATTGTTGACATTGTTTATTTATGTGTGATATTGGTACTTGCATCTTCCTTGAAAATTGTGTTCAGTTAATTACTTTGTTTAGAGATAGAGCTGCTAAAAACCTGACCTTTAAAGTGGCACTCCTACTTGGTAACATTTTTAAAACACATTTTTTTAATGCCAACGGTCGATATTTGACGTGGCGACTGCGCGTGGTTCGCGAGATATCGATAAAAACATGTCCTCAAAAAAGTAAAAGTTTGAATTCCGGTGGCCCACCTAAATTCAGCTTCCGAACATTGAACGTTCGGCACTGGGGCCATTGTCAACTAAGCTATGGAGTACGAGTCTACGCTGACGCTGCTGTACGCCACAGTACCACTCGCGTCGGTGATCGGTCATGCCCCGTGGGAGAAAGCTGAGTCTTACTGACTCGGCAAAAAAAAGGAAAAACAAAGTTTGCTGATTCCACCAGAATTCTCATCGGTGACCAGCACAGTTACGTTTGGTTGATACATAGCGGCCGCCGCGTGGTATGCAGACGCATACCACATGGCGCGCCCGTTATGTATCGAACCACGCGTGACGCGTAACTGTGTGGCAGACGACAAAATGTAGTCATCAGAGGCAGCTAATATTTTACACGTTAAAAACTGATATCTATGTGGTATTGGTTAAAAATCTAATACAACTTGTTGAGAATAATCAAAATGACAAAAACTAAGGAGAAGTTTTTTAAAAAAAATTACCTGAGGTAAAAGGCATAATGATGTATGTAAAGTCTTCGCAGTGGGAGGTAAATTAATTGCGTCATTCAAACGTTTTTGGACTCCCTAGTCATACATAATCAACATCATTTGATATAAAATACCAAAAGCAGTGACTATTTTCATCTGGATGCCACGAATGAATATGCTAGTGCTGAGGCATTCAAGATCATATTACTAGAAAAGACAAAATTTTTGACTTGTGTTACAGGATAATTACATATTCTCGACCGCGGAGTGACGTCAGTAGGTGAAACGCATACGAGCGCGGTGAATGAGAGATCAGACGATACAGAAGAGCGAATGACACAGAAATTGTGTGGAAAAAAGCAGAACTAAAAGTTATGTCATTTAGGTATATTGAAACTTTGAATATTGTTTTGGTGGTTGAAAAATCCGAACCCCTTCACGGTGCTGTGACGCAAAAATGACGTAAAACCGCAAGTACCCGGATGACCCGCGGTCGAGAATATGTTCAATTCAAAAAATCTCTATTTTTGTCAAAGAACTTGTTAGAGTTGTATTGTTCTTACAATTATGAAACCATGACTTACATGTGTATTGGGTACCAAGCACTCTAAACATAGTAATATCTTCAGATATGCATTGAAACAAAATTATCTCAGAAACATCAAAGAAGAATCAAAGGAAATATGTCAGACTGATAACTCTAAACTGATATCCTACTTACATTCTGTATGTTAAACAGGTGTATTTTATCTGAGAAATTATCAAAAACTAACGTTCCATTCCAATATTATGCAAACCTTGAACTAAGTCAGGTCATTGTTGACAGTCTTTGCACAAACTAGACCGTCAGTGTGAAAAATACATCTCAAGTGTTCCTGTGTAACTGCATTCTCATCAGTGTGTTGTGTTCACAAGGCTTAATTCTCATAGTCAGTCATACAACATGAATCTACTTGTTTGAAACTATCATCAAAGTTACGTCTACGTTTCCAAAAGACAAGAGAGATTGTAGCGAAACATTTAACGTAGTATGCACCTCGAAAGTGAAAGACTTAAACTTTTGCTCTAACTTTCCTCAAGGAATCTTTCAATCATTCTCTTTCAAAATCAAGAATAAAAATAGACCGGGGTCACCGTGCAAATTTTGGTACAAGAGAAACAAATTACCCAAGATTTACCGATATTAGAAATTCAAAATGGCCGCCATCCCTGTGTTAAGTCTATGGAGAAAAATCAAAATTTACGAATTTTGAAAAATTAAGCTGGTGAAAAGTTTTTTCACCAAGAGCTTTAAAATGAACCCCCACATGTGGTATATCAGAAGAGAATTGTAAAAGTTTGAGAGTCCGAATGTCTGTCCCCGAGGTGCGTTCTACCTTAAAGCAAACATGAATGAAGTGAGTGTACTTAGCATCATCATTTGAAAAGGGAAAACCATACTCCATAAGAGTCTGAATATCTCCCCAAGGCACATTCTGCTTTCATAGTGTTGAAAGGGAAATAGGCTCTCCACATTTGCTATTAAATTGTGTCTCTCTGTGGCAAGTGTTTAATATAGTGAATTTGATAATGTCAAAGATTTTTAAGTAGATTTGCAGTTCATATAGTGACAAATTAAATCAAGGAGGCATGTAACCACATAAAGTATGTCAAAGAATATTATCTGCTCATCTTTTTAACATTTTATTTAATGGCAGAGTTTGTTTAAATGTTTTTGTACATAGCAGCTTCAATATCTTGTGAGAAGAGCATTTACATCAATGTAAAAAAACAAGCAAACAGAGACTACTGACAATAACATGAAACAAATACATTTTTTCCAACTTTTTTAGATATGAGAGTACCTGTAGCAATAGCTTCTCCCAAAAGCATGTTGAAATACACACTTTTTTAGTTCATCAACACAAAACATATTTATAGATAAAATGTTGTGTTATTATTTACATTGAGTTCTAGTTCACATTGACAGTGCTGTCTGTCAAACAATTAAAGGCCGGATTGACAAGCTGAATATTGTGTACATCAACATGCTCTGAGGAGTAGACCAAAACACTTCTTGACATTTCAAACAGAAATACTGAAAAAAAATCATTAAAAGTAACAGCTACTGACCCTTTAAATATTTGCACTTGTTAAAAAATTGTCATAATTAATTCAACAGTGCTCAATGAGAAATGCCCTTGCTTTAGCTTTAAAATAGCATGCTAAAACTTTGAAATATGTAAATATTGGACTTTCTATTGTATTAAAAGTGTGTTTTGGTTCTGAACTGTGTTGTGTTTTTTCACTTCTGTCAGCTGGCATATCTGATCACATCAGATCATATAGAATCACCATCGACATAAATGAACACATTTCTGTTTCATTTATTAGTTCCAGAGACCAGCTCTGGAACTGTTAGTTTTTGCTCACTTTCCTTCTTTCTTTTCTTTCTTCTTTCTTTCTTTCTATCTTTCTTTCTTTCTTTCTCTATTTCCGGTTTTACTACCATAGAACATGCTATACACGAATTTTACCTCAATTACCCAGAATGCATTGCGACACGCTTATGACGTCATAGCTCAGCTCGGACGGTTTTACGGGCATTTCTTGTTTGTTTATTATTTATTTTTTATTTTGGCATTGCTCAACTATCATATTGCGTTCAGTTATTAATAATTCTAGCTTTCTTTCGCTTTATTTTTTGTTGCTTTTTGATTTTATTTTTCTCTAAATACTCGCCGTGCGTGGCGCTATACTGTTTCGCCCGAATGCTCATGGGTTGAATGACATTACAATGGCCGCGTGTCGATCGCTTCGCTCGCACAGAGAGACAAAATTAGCCTTTCCCTAAGTTTACAAGCGCGGCTGAGCACATCGTGTACCTAGGCGAGGTGGGTGTGCTCGAAAACGATGATCAATGCAAAATTTGGACTCAAAATCGGCTGTTTTGGCGGAGAAACTGCCCGACAGCCCTGCCATGCAGAGCTAGGCATTCATACTAGTGAACCACAGTTACGAGTGGAGTGATACGTACCGGCCGCCGCGTACTATGCATATAAGAAGGGGCATAGTACGCGGCGGCCGGTACGTATCACTCCACTCGTAACTGTGTAGTGAACGTACTGTCTGTCACCACGCACCGGCATGCGTTGGCTGCACGTAAAGCAACTCAACTTTCCAAGATCAAACGGTCAGTATCTTGTGAAAACAGCGACATAGCAATGAAAATTGTGGTAGTCTGTGCTTTTAATCAAATGAAAATGCATGTGGCTCAATTTCAACGGCCTAGGTCCGATGTTTCCTCTCGTCTGATCATCGTCGTAAATCACACGCCTCTTTACGGCAACAACTCCAGCGCTACCCGTCAAGCGATTGATTTTTGCGTAGGTCAGCTGAGCGAAAATTATTGCCATGGCTCGCGAGAATGTCGTCTGATAAACATTTCCGTGCGTTGTCGCCCCCGTATGTATCTGTTGCGTTTTTACCGTACATGTAGGCATTTGTAATCTGTGTACTGTAATTCCCCGGACTGCCTTGCTTTTAGTTGTATTATGGTGTTTACTTAGCCCTGCGCTGTGTGTTCCGCTACAGCTTATCACCCCGCTCTGTGGTGAGCGGGGCGATTAGCTGTAGCGGAACACACAGCATCGTACGCAGGGCTAGGTGTTTACTGCTATTAGCCCTGAATATTAAAATCTAAAGCACTCTTTCATTCTGCAGCTATCTTTGTCACACATTGTCTTGTTTCTTCCGCTGCTCTGGTCTCTGGAACTTCGCTTTTGCTTGCAAATGCTTTCTAGTTTGATTTGATTTCTAGTTTATTTATTTTTCTTTCATTCTTTCTTTATTCAATTCATTCCTTTGTAAGTACAGCACCATATGGTAGCTGTCTAGGATGAAGAGATGAATAAATTACAAAAATAATGGAAAACTTTCAAAAAGATATGAAAGACTCACAAAACTTCTTAAATGAGTACCAATGGGTTAAACTTAAAAAATTCCAACTCAACATGCTGTTCACAAATTCACATTTAATTTATAAGTGTAACCACAATTGGTGTGTGAGAAAACTTGCATTGCTCTGATGTGTCAAATTGTTTTAAAGGGGCAGTCTTTAATCCCTTGTTCTTGCATTAGTGGTGGTTGATATTGACTGTTTATGTCATTTTAGTCCTGTGTTCTCATTTGAAATTTGTGCACAGTTAGTAAATTTGCTCAGAGATAAAACTGATAATAAACCTGCCCCTTTAAAGAAAGCTGCAGTTAATGAAATGTAAATACTTGCATAAAAACTCACTCCAAGCACTGTCATTAAAATCCAAGCTGACAGCAATGCTTAATTTTCATGGAGTTTTATAATATACTGTTTTCCAACCTTTTTCCTTCAGAAATACATTTACATTTTCAATGCTTTGATTCACTACTTCAGTCATAACATCAGAGAACAGTGTTTCATTTCTTGAATCAAATCTTTTTCCATGCCTGTGAAATTTCCCTTCCACATTTCCAAGTAAACAGATTTGTCTATCTTCCTCTAGAGTCAAGCTGAGAAAAGTCATTATATTTCTAACTTGCAATAAGGTATTGTTGACCAGGTCTTCATAGTAAATGATAATCTTGTTATTTTTCCACCCAAGCCAATTAATGTAGAATTTCTGCCATGCTAAAGCTGCAAAAGTCACATAGTTTTCCCAACCTAGAACACAGAAATAGGTAAAACTAAGTTTCTTTGCAACTAATATGTGAAAATATTCCATATATATCACTAAATGCAAATTTTATGAAAGTAGTCTTATTAACAATGCAACAAAAACCTGTCAAATGTTTATGTTTGAAGTCCATTTTTTAAATCCTTGTAAACAATGTTGTGCTAATTCCATCATTTGTCATTTGTCTTGATACCATTAGATGGAACGCAGGTAACTATGGATTTACCCTCTACCTTATTACATTTATTTACATTTTGAGTCAATTTCTGAATTTCTTGAAAGTTCTTTAGGTCAGCCATACAGCAAAACATTATCCTGTTAGTTTTCTTTGATGCAACAATAACACCCTTGAGTCAATGACGCATCAAGTTGGCACATATGGCTCACTGATACATTGGTTTTCTTTTCACCTTTGTGATTCACACAATTTACAGGTGTAATTTGGCAAGAGTGCAGATTATAGGAAATAGACTGCTTTAGAATAATAAGTATTTATCAGTTTAAGGATTAAACTTCATCATATCTTGAATATTAACAAGGAAATCCTGTATTTTGTACTTAGGGTCATAAGGTGCTTTCAGTCATAGCAAGAGTGTAAAAAAATGTTTAAAAATTATGATTATGAATACTGTTGATAAAAATTAAATATTCTGTCATCATTGTATAGTTACAAAAGTACCCTAATGCACTGGAATCCTGAATGGTGATCAGTATTTCTGGCAAATTCACGCAGTTGTAGTACAGACTCTCAGAAATATGGTCAATATAGTTACAGCAGTAGCATTGCACTGTACTTTGATGCATGTGGTCACTGTACTGCCTCGGCAGACTATCTGAACAGTAAATAGTACCGGTAGGGAGGGGCTGATTCTGACCGCCCAAGCAGTGTTTCTTGAGTGAAGTATACTCACCTTTTTGTCTGAACATGTGTACGTCAGCAAATCCAATGTGACCTGCAGCCATTCTGTTGTAGTCAGCTATGAAAGCATGGTATGGATTTCGTATAAGTACAATTGCTGCTGAAAAGTCTGTCTGTGACGGAAAGAAGTCATGGGTCTTAGCAACTAACGTCTTGCCATCTCTGTGATTGGTACCCTCTCCTAGGAAACCTGATACATGTACAGTTGAAAATCAGACTTTTTAGACAACAAATCACTGAAATGGTTGGAGAAATTAAGTAACATAACAAACAAATTATGCAAGTAAGTCATTTTTAAGGAAATGTATGTGATGGAATCAATTATGTAAAGATAATTTGTATTGTCATTGCAAACATACATGCCAAATATTTTACAGTAAATTTTGACAAGTCATAAACCACAGCAAAATTGTCAATTCTTAAAATGAAAACCGCCAACTCATCTTCTTTGTCACTTTAGATCTAATGTACTCAATTGGTAACTGGTGGGCCCTTACATCTTTGGGAGATATGTGATTCCCTTGAAGGTGAGCCTTAGCCAAGCCAAGGTGTGTAAAATTTGAGGGAAATAATATGCATGCTGCACCAAAAAAAATCTTTCAAATTTTGGAAAGTGGAAAAAATGTGCATGCAGCAGCAAGTATTCTGATCTTCCCCTCAGAGATGATTTAAACGTGCATTCCTAGACACCTATCTTACTCACTATTTTGAATCCAATGGTGCAACCACACAAATATTTGTAGCTTTTGAAAACTTTGAAAGACAAATACTAAAAGGCATGATTTTCTTCGATGAAAACTGAATTTATCATAAGTAATATTAGGTATGAGCTGCATAAAAAATTGACCGATAAGCTTATACGTGGCACTTCATGACGTAGCTCGTATGGCTCATAACATTGATATTAAATTCAAAAATACTTCGTTTCGCAACACTATTTTTCTCGTCAGTTTTCATGTCTACTTATCCGCAATTTATAAATGACAAAGCTTTTAAAATCTGGTACGTAGTTATAACATCCACTAACTTCGAAACACACGTACCTGCCTTATAAAGTACACTGTCATTGTATGGAGAACTTGTGTAAATCCCGGTAGCTACTTCCAAAAGATGCCGTACCCAGGTGTTTCCGGAACCAGGAAAACTTGCAAGTGCAATGAATGGACGGCTACGGCTTTCGGCAAAGCTGATGAGACATCGTTTTCCTTTGAAAAAAAAAAATCAGATAAAATCGCCGACTACTTGGCAGATATTTCCGGAATTTTAACTCTATTGAAGTGTAATGAAGTTCATTTGCCGTGAATTCATTGGCGGAAGGTGGGATAGGCTGTTTTACACTCGAACGCTTCATCCCTGGGATGCCCTCCCACCACATGAAGCGTCAGTGTAAAAACAGCCCGCCCTACGGTCCGCCGATAGATTCAGGGCTAGAATTTCATTACGGATTGTCATAATGAAAAAATACAAAAAATAGAATAAATGCATCAAAATCACTCTTATTAAGATATCATTTTTACCAGGAGCTGGGACCCTACGTTTCGTTGGCTGCCACTGTTTACTCAATGATGGAGATACAACTGTTACTGACGGCTTGAATTTACGATCACCTTCTTCCGAGTGGTTGGTATAAATAAACAACCAAACCACTGGCACTACTATCGCAAAGCAGAGCACAGCACATATACACCGTAACTTCCGTCTCTTTTTCATAATCCGTGAATCCCATCTGTACTGTAACTTCTATTAATGCTCGATTGTTTCGCGGTCTACTTCTGTTTCCACCAGAAAGTTGTTGCTTTAACTGATTTAGCAGGAGTTATGACACTAGTCAGAGGTTACACACCCGGAAGTTGTTCGCAGGTATAGGTAATAGGTTGATATTCACGATACGTTGTATGACGATGATGCACGTTTCAACCCTAATAGGATTGATGGCGCTGTTTGGCGACGATCATACCTGCCCTCAGATATGGCAGATATGGTTAGTCACGTTGCGCCAAAGCCAGCTAATGATATGCAGTTCACTTGGGTGACCCATGGAGGTAATACCTCCATGGGTGACCTCACTTAACTTTGTTCAAATCGCGGTGAAATTTGCATATTTGTATTTTGGCGGCATTTTTGCGTTTTTGGGTAAAAAAATCTTCTCTGAAACCGCATGTCCGATTGCTTTAAAATTTGATATGCAGTTTACTTTAGGGTGACTTCAGTTAGCTTTCGTCAAATCACAGTCCCTCAATCCACATAGCGACAGGCTGAGCACTCGCTTGTCCCAACTTACTGGTCCAGCAAACCTTTTTGCAGGATCACGATGTCAGCAATTTTCCCACAATTAGTCTGGTGGGATTGTGAGCATTTGAACCCAGTGTCAAAACCTGAATGTGTTGTTCCAAGTACCGTAGGTAAATCTTCTTCAACACCAGATCCTATTTTGCGATCGCTAACCGAACCTATAGTGCACAATCGAACAAGCGACATACACATAACCGAAGGGGACACAATATATAAAGTAAGTGGAAAGCCTCCGAAAACCTCATACAACAAACTCGCTCTTTAGAGCCTCATTCGCATGTTCCTGAATAAAGCAGAGACACATAAGCGCGTTTTCCACTGAAGCGCGTTCTTGTTCCACATGAAAAATATTGACAGTGGCTGAAAAGAGCGACCCATCGAGAACTAGATGCACTTCTTGGTGCGAACGAATACATTCTCAGAGACTCGGATCAAGAAGCAACACTCAAGTCGGTCGCTCTGCTCACTTTCCAATTATACTTTTCTCAAATGTAGAATTCTCTGTCAAAGTTTGCTTTGACTTTTGTCCCTGACAATAATTCTGTACCACTTGACCTGGCAGGTGAGTTACCATGGAAAGATTACAAAACGTAAAAAGTATTAGATTTTATCACAGTTTAACCACATTTTTACAGACCGTCTTAGAATGTCACATACATTCATCGGTCAACGTAATATATTCTTTAGAAGAGAACAGACTTTCTCTACGAAGTTGACGAACCGGAAAGACAGAGTGTACTTTTCAAGGGTTTAAGGGTCTTTCAATAACACTCACACAGCCTAAGAACGTCATGTTTGAGTTAAAACACTGAACATATGATTGAGTTGCTGACTGTTGCATTCCCTGTCTATATTTATTGTACTATTCGTCATCTTTGAAAATAAAGACTGCATTTTATTGTTTCGGGAAATATTCATTTTCGTCATTTACGAGTCTTGGTGTTGGATGAAAGCAAGCAGCTGACGTTGTGAAAAAGGATAACATTGTTTCACTCTACTTGATAATTTGCGATGTGTTTATGTATGAAACATAAAGTCATTGGTATAGAGTAAAATTTAATCCTGTCGTGAAGTGGTTTTCAGTTTTTGCTTTAATACAAAATTGTCATGGTTACCGATGTATGAATCCAGAAGTCGTGTTCACTTAATAATTTTAACATTAAGGGCTTCGAGATGGCTCCTTTATACGTTACAGTGAAAATGCTTTTTAATATTAAATTTACACAACTTTATCATCCGTATTTCAGTCTGAGACGGCGTGTTGAGGAAAGACACTGAGCCGAGATTCAAGAAAATGTCCTTCCACACGGCTGCGTCAGGGAACGTGGGGAAAATAGAATGCTGAAAAACGTTAAAAGAATATAAAAAAAACGAGACTGACTGGGAGGAAGGCCCCTGGATACACCCGTTCTCCGGGTCTCTTTGCCCCGTGCAAGAGAACCTGTTATCTGTTCGCTTTTGAAAATACAGAGAGTGAGAATTGAAATTCTGATTCTTGCCAATGAATGGGGAGTATTGCTGATTCTCGCCAATGAACGGCGAGTCTTGATGATTCTCGCCAGTGGATTTCAATTCTCTAATTGGTGAGAATTTCCATTCTCACCGGTGAGAATTTCCATTCTCACACTTGATTCTCGCCAAGGAGTGCATTTCTCACCAAACTCCAGTGGAGATTAAAATTTTCTCACCGACAGCGGTGAGAATAAGAACAGATTCTCACTGATTGCGAGAAAGCGTCATTTTCTCGCTCTAGTCTCGCAAGTTTTCCCTATTGTGTTTGTCTCCTGGACTGACCGTAACGTCTCCAATAGGTACTCTGATGACAACAATAACTCTATTACATTGACTCCATCGACATGGGCCATGAAATAGCGCTAGCCATCATTTGGGCAACCGCAGGAGATGATTCAGAATCAGATTTTGATGACGACCACAAGCATCACAGTGACCATGGTAACGTGAAAGTGGAGGATGCAGATAAATCGATGATCAACTTGGGAAACTGCCTCTGACTCCGCTGTTGATAAACAGAAGTCAACAAACAAAGACGAAATGACGGTGAACGACGAAAATTCAGATGTCGGTCCCTTGACAACAGGCAAAGATGTTCCAAGCTGTTGACATAGTGTCGAAGAAAACGGATCCACTATCAATGTTTTGAAATTGAAGTCAACGGGAAAGATTCAATGATCAAGAATTTCGCGACCACCGAATTATCACCAAAAATCCAACTGGCACCATCACAACATCAAGTATTGGATGATTACGTATAGACTCAGATTCAAAGTTCAACGAGGAAAAATCCACCGGCACTTGTGAGGTAAAGATGGTGACTGAAAGTACTCGAATCATTGCTTCGTCAACCTCTTATCAGGCTACTTACAGGATTGAATCTTAGTCCGAGGCTGAATATGTCGACTCCCCTGTGTCAGTTACACCACCCAGCAGTTCAACCTTCAACAGTAAACATGTTTCTTAACTTGACTTAATCAGTGAAAAGCAATCGAGTAGTAAAGATGAAGTGTAAGTAAATAAACGTTAAACTTTCAAGTTCCTTGTTTCGTTCGTGAGATTACTCGTTGCACTGTCCCATAACCTTGCCATTATAACCAAAGAATTATTCGAAAATAGTAGAAAGCAACGAAGTTTGAGAGTTTGACTGATGCCAACATTCTACCTTGGTACATTTTAATTGATGGACAGTTCTGACAGTAGCCTAATGTGTACATCCTGAAGAAAGGGATGACCGTTTTAACAGATGAAGAAAATGAGCAGTGAGAAGACAACTTTGAATGTGGGTGTGAAGAGTACTGACCAAGACATTGTCTATCTTCATGTCTCTATAGATATATCACTAACTCTGATACAAACTGTCTTGCCATGTCTTTCACCACATAGGTGGCAGTTCGTCTGTCCGGTGTACTGGCGGCCTGTTTTGCTGGTGTTCATTAATTGAAGTTGAAGATGAAGTCTCTGAACCCTGCACATTAAATTCAGGAAGTGAGGCCCGATCAAATCAATCTATCTATCTATCTATCTATCTATCTATCTATCTATCTATCTATCTATCTATCTCTCCCCATGAATCACTTAATCAGAAATTATCAGTTAATTGATACGTTATTGGTTTTTTTGATGCGGTATTGGTTGACTTTTCTATGTTATCAGTTGATTTAATCCGTTATTGGTTCATTGATACGTTATCGGTAAATTTGTTGATACGTTATCGGTTAGGAGAAATTACAACGTTATCGGTAAATTTTTATTACGTTGTTGGTTAGAAAACGTTATCGGTTCGTTACTACGTTATTGGTTACTACGTTATCGGGTTTGATACGTTATCGGGTAGTTACCACGTTATCGGTTCTAACACGGCGTGTTGATGAGATGTCCTTATCCTACTTCTGCGCATCTGACGAAACGGTGAAACTTTAGTTTCGATTGGTCTCTGAAATTTAAGGACAATTGTTTTGTTCAATTGACAAAAAATGACATGTATAAAGACCCATAGACAAGTATCATTTTACCATAGGGCTTCTTCCTCTGCGATGTAATTAGTGGCGAGGTCTTGTGTGACGTAATCAGTGGCTAGGTCTGGCCATGGTGTGACGTTTTCACGCAATACTTTCAAAGCTGTGGCTACTTCAGTGTTTTCCCTAACCAACGTGGCGTGATAAACGTCAGCAAAACTACCACCAGCTATAGCCAATAGGGGCTCCAGTCGCGCAGATCCTCGTATCTGAATTCATATTCTCGCAGATTCTCGAGATGATACAAGTTGAGTCTACTGATTATTTTAAAGCAGCTTTCACGTGTATATTATGTACTAATCATTTCTTTTCACCAGTTGCCGTACCAAATGTACAAAATTACATGTTAACAATTCATCACCTCCGTTGAGGCATAGTCCCTCTATACATGAGGGACTGTGGTTAAAGTTGAGGAAAACCCCAAAACAAGTGGCGCAGGTGTCTACGGGGATAACGGAGCCAGCTTCAGCGTACACTTGTTCAACCACGATGGGTGCCGAGGACATTCGAGACTTCTAAGCCCTTCATTCGGCAGCGTCATCACCTGTACTCGCCGCCAGGTTACACTGCAATACACTCTCTTTCAAAGCAAATAGTGCCAAAATTGCCACTGTCTTGCATCCATGGCCCGTTTCACATAGCTCGCTCTTGCAATCGGTCCTTTCATACGTCATAATCCTCAAATATTAATATTTCACACGTATACGTACATGTACAGAGACAATATGGTTGAAGAAGAAGAGTAAGGACTTCGTAAAACCTGTGGCGCCAGACGTTGTCTGTAATCCGACGTTGGAACATTTCAAATCCAGGCGGCATTTAGTAGAGGATTTTCAAACTTACTATGATTATTAGCCGAATCCTCCTACTACCCGCCATTCAAATCATCCCATTGCTAATACAAAAAACCAAAAAACTGTCAAATGCTTTGGGAGCATCTGTCTACGACGTTTAAAACTTCAGGTTAGGGCTGACCTCGCAAACAGTCATTCAGGCCATTCACTTCCCTAACTACTACAGTTATTGTTGTAATTATTAGGATCAGAATTATTAGTTTAGTGGTTTGAAGAATTTTATACAAAAAATATAAATCGCCCTCATTGTTCTTTTTATTAGCAAAATGAATCGTTAATGAATGAATCAATTTAGCAAGGCAAGCATGCACATCAGTATAGCATCTTGTTAGTTTTTGATAAGGACAAAAGAAACAGGTCACATGAAAACCATTTAAAGTCTATCCAAAGTTTCCCATGCCGGCAATATACAGATCTTGACAAAGTTATTTTCTTCTACCGAACGAAATTTATCAAATCAAATATCCGCTCCTTCACCTCTGTTGAATTGAAAAGACAAATGTGGTTTACTTTTTTTCTTAATAGCCCACTCAATGACAAGGGTATACCGATTTTAGTTTCTATGGGTCATTGCAGCCAGAAATATAAACCTGGCTGTACTGAAATGGTAATTTAGGACTTTTTATCTCTGTCAATTTTAGTAGCTGCAATAGAGGTGAAAAGTTGAACAGATGGCGCAGTCAGGCTCACTCGTTTTTTCTTTTTCCTTTTTTTTGCCTTTTTTCGGTAACGAAGTAGGGTACACAGCGTTATTCGAAAATTGTTAATAGTAATATGGTCAGCTACGCCCTGTTAGCTGATACGGGCCTTTGATCATATGAATTGCTCGATTATTGTCTTCATGCCATGCTTTTCACTTGTTTACCACGTTTGATAGACTTCATATTTATTAAAAAAGTTAATGACGCATAAAAGACAGATTATGTTTTCGTAGACGACAAGAAAGATAAAAGTAATTTGAAACCATCGAATCTTGTAATTGGATCGAACGTAATTCCGAGTAATCGGCTCTCGCAGGTACGTTAAGGCATGGGTTACTAAAGAAATCATACCGGACTGTATTATCCCCAGGGATATGGTCAGAATTGACTGAAATTCGGTAAACTGCTTTGTTTTGTCATATTTTAACTGGTAGTAAATAATAAATGGTGACAGACACAGTCACGTGACTAAAAATTGCCATTTCCCCAAAAATTCATACGTTTAAAAACGGGTAAAATTTCAACTTGTAAACACAAAATTTTTATCAGTTTTTCTGCGTATTCTGAAAAGCAGTTATCACTCAACATAAAAGACGCTATGACCTGAATAAAATAATTTGACATACCTAATAAACATATGAAAATGCCTATTGCTCAATTATTTCCGAATTTTGAAGAAAAATTTTAAAAAGTTTGTAATAATTTGAATTACTCAGTGGTTGTTACATGAGCTTTCATGCAACTTTATATCTACTGATGATTTGGTTTGGATATTTTTGTCTTCATTAATACATAAATAAATAAGTCTTCATAAATACATTCTTCGCGTGCGTAAAACCCTGTATCCAATTACTAGTAACCGAGTTTCTGAAAATCGCAATAAAATATACTTTTAATATTTAGGATAGCATGTGCCTCGAGGAAAAATAATCGGATTTTCAACATTCACAACTGCAATAAAAAAATATCAAGTTTAACATACCTACTCAC
This sequence comes from Ptychodera flava, assembly GCF_041260155.1. Taxonomy (NCBI): domain Eukaryota; kingdom Metazoa; phylum Hemichordata; class Enteropneusta; family Ptychoderidae; genus Ptychodera; species Ptychodera flava. The sequence goes on from NC_091942.1 coordinate 37,395,702, forward strand.
ATCTTGTTTATTTTTTACCAAATTTGCCATTATTACACCAAAATTTCAGAGAAAGAAGCTGTATTTGATAGAATATTTCAATCTGAGAGTAATGTCAATTTTGTAAAACTATTATAAGTAACACTTTGAAAAATAATATATGGGTTGGTCACAGTGTTCAGTTTTATTATTTTGCAAAATGTAGCCCGGAATTTCAAATTTACATACTCTTCTGATCGGCATTTTGGCTGCTCTTTAGTGGGTACTATTAACCAAACCAGACTTTGATTAACTAAAATCAGCTGAAATCAAAGAAGTATACGAATGCATTTAAAGTGAATCAATTTAAGAAGTTGCCTTGGGAATATGGCTACACAAACTGCTGATGATAATCCTACATTTGAAATCACTATGATAATCAAATATTCAAGAAAAAAGATGGGGGGTCAACATCCTTGATTTTCTAAATTTTCACATTCTTGTCATAAAATAATACACAAGTAAAAACTTTGAATAGTAAAGACTAAATGAAAAATATGAGACTAAATTTGTCATTATTACACCCAAAGTTTCAGAGATTAAAATATTTATCTGATGGAATATTTTAACCTTCCAGTATTGTCAACTTTGAGTAGCATCTAATTCATATATGTCTTGTACTTTTAAAACAAAGTTTTGGTATGTCATTGTGCTCAGTATTTTTACAATATGGCAAATAGCAAGAATTCACAATTTGCCTACCCTCCCATGATCGTCATTTTGTGCGTTCTTCGGCAGGGGCAATTGACCTGGCCAGAGTTGGACTAACTCAAGTTGGCTTAACCCGATAAATCCAAAAAGTTCACCGATGCGTTTAAAAATACGTCATTGTATAGCAGTATAAGACACCTTACGTCATTGCATAACAGTATGACAACTTATGTCATTGCATATGGGTATACCATCATTGACAGTAAAAAGAGACCCTGTATTAGTTGTCTGTCCGACGTACATTTTTATTACTACAAATTATGCGATAAACTACCCATGATGACTTGCAGGTGAGATCGCCTATGATGTTGAAGTGTTCTCCTGTGGTAGTGCTGGTGCTGGTGTCCGTAGTCAACATGAATATGCAATTGACGCATCGCGTAGCGTTGCATGGATGGGACGTGTTTAATCCATGACTTACTTTCTGTTTGTTGTGTATAAAGAGATCACGTAGGTTTCTACAATCGTCTGTACGAAATTAATGGAATTGTAGGCATGGCGTCCTTCATTGTATCTGACTTCATGAGTATAGGATGATGATCGGAGACTATCTTTTTAATATCGGGACCCGATGGATTGTAATTGGTGACATATGTCAGTCTTGTTTCAGGTGATTTGGTTTATATTGCAGTAAGTCTCTACGATTAAGTGTGCGAACTTTGTTAATTATCGGGGCGATGTGCTTCCTCTTGTATCCATATTTAATAAGGTTACTGGCGAATGTGTCAAGTCGATGTTCCATCCAAGTATCTATCGAACATATCAGGCGGATACGGATAGCTCCAATATACGGTACTGAGCGGAATATATGGGGTGGATGACATGAGGTCGGGGAGATGTAGGATCCAGAATCTGTTGGTTTGGTGTGTAGGTCAGTTTCTAGTCTATCCCTGTGCCGTTTGATGTTTACATCAAGGAATGTTCTGCTAGATTTGCTATATTCAACATCGAACTTGATTGTAGGATGGACACTGTTGATATGTTGTATATATTGTTGCAATTCGACTTCGGTGGTAGTGAATAGATCAATTAAGTCATCAACAAATCTTCTGTGGCACAGAGAATGAACTGATGTACTGAGTAGAAACGACTTACGAAACCAAGTCATGTAGATATTGGCATACTTGACAGCAAATGGGATCCCCATTGCGGTGCCTGTAACTTGACGAAAATGCCCTTTATTAGAGAAATGGTTATTTGTCAAGATAAACTGAACAAGTTTTATAAATTAATGTTTTTAATTTGTGTCATGGTGTATCGTGAATGAAGGCGTAGAGCAGTTTCCATGGCGACGAGCCCTTCTTGGTGTGGTATGTTGGTATACAGACTGCGTACATCCATGGTAACAAGTAGTAAATCTCTCGGTAGTGGGGCATGTGTATTGTTAAAGTGGTTAAGATGGGCAAGGAATTCTGTAGAATCTTGCACAAGTTCGCCCCTACAGTAATCTGCTTCTGTGGCTGTTAGGATGAAGTCCAACCAAAGAGCAGCTGGTCTACATGGACTATTTACATGGCTACAAATCGGTCTACCCGGTGGAATAACACGATTATCAAGTTGTTCTTGTGATAGCTTATGGATTTTCGGTAGAATGTAGAAGTATGCTTCCCCCGAATCTTCGATATTGTACAAGGCATCGACTGTGGCTTCATATATATGGTGTGTTGGAATGTATGCCTTTTTACGTGCACATCAAAAACTCTAAAACCACAACTACCATCTTACTATTTGGTATACAGGTGCACCCATGGTGGAGATGTGAATTTGTTCAAATGAATATGTCAGTGTCAAAAATATGCAAAAGAGGTAAAAAAGGGGAAAAATCCAGCGAATTGCTAAAACTTTGTAACCGCAGGCCAAATTTGGTTGAAACGTGGTATGCAGGTTATGGTGACTTAAGGTAGTAAGCACCTCGAAAGTGAAAGACAAAAACTTTTTCTCAACTCTCCCGAATCTTTCAACCATTCTCTTTAAAAATCAAGAATAAATTCAGGGGGTGTCTCAGCATAACTTTTTGTACCAGTGAAATGATCTGAAATTAATGGACAAAATGGCCACCCTGTAAGGAGAAATTCTAAATTTTCACAAAAGTACAATGCTGATAAGTTTTTTCTTCACAAATGAATCCCCAAAAGTGGTAGACCAACAACGTATTGTAAAAGTTTTGAATATCTGCCATAGGCACGTTCTACCTTAGATTTACTCCAGGTGACAATATCCCAGCAATAGTAACAATCCATATCAAAGCAATGTAGGCAGCAATTTACAAAACGATGAGGCAAACTGCACAATATTGATGAAAGGGGCACCCTGGCTTCGAATTCCCTACCATGATGGGACCAGTTTCGGAAATCTATCTGTGTAAACTTTATTTTAAAGCAAATGTTGCTGGGCCAAAATGTAAAAGACCTTTTATTTAGTTTTGGTATTGACATTGTTTAGGAAATGCAAACCGTAAGCAACGAGATTATTTTTCTTTCTGTTTTCAAACAAAGGTCCTTTGATATTGGGTCCCAGCAACTTAAATGGAAAATAAATCTTGACGCTATCTCCAAGCAGGATAAAACATATCGACTTTAAAAATAACCTTGTTCTTGAGAATATTTATGTGTCGTGAACATTGAAATATTTAGAAGGGTACTTTATAACCTTAGAGTACCAAAGCACAATCTCCGAATAGAAAGTGGTCGATTCGAAAACATGCCAAGGTAAGACAGACTATGCCTTTTATGTGCGCATGTGATATACATCAGATTGAAAATGAGTTTTATTTCTGTTTGGTGTGTCCTGTTTGCACAGATTTGGGACAAACGTTTTCTTGTGCCATATTATTAAGAAATACCAACTCTCAGAAATGTATAAATCTGATGAACTCTCCACATTCTTATACAATATTGAACCTATCAAAGTATATTTTACAGCTTCAGACAAAGAGAGGATGTAAATATACTGTATCAGAAATACTTCGAATATTGTGATATTGTCAAGTTCAGATGATGTGTAACCCACAAGTTTGTCTGTGTACATTTTCCCAAAAGGCTGTTGGCCTATATACCCAATAAACTTATTATTATTAGTAGTACTACTAGTAGTATATAATGTAACACTGGATCATAATGAACATAAATCCACAGGTATTAACATGTAAGGTTGAAGTGAATGCAGTCGCGCACGACAGTGAGCCAATCAGTGATGCCAAACTGTCAGTCTTTGCAAATTTCATCAAAGAAGGGCAGCCAGATATAAAAATGTTCCGTGGAGTGACTTTTGCCCTTAACTTTACACAGCTTCATTTTTTACTGTTGTGTAGTGTATTTTTATATTTTATAAAATAAATATCTTGAAAATATATATGCCGGTGTGTCTATATGTCAGTGTTATTTGTTCATGTCTATTTTTAAGTAAGATCATTTCCCTTTTTCGTTTGTCTAACTACACAAATCTAGAAAAAGAGCCACGTTTCATGTAAATTCAAATACATTACTTTGTAATTATGCATGCCACAGTTCATGATTTTCACGATTTATAATCAGTTAGGACGAGAGACGTAACCGTAGAGGGCGTATTTCGTAATTGCACCCCGATGACAGCTTTGCATCCACATGAGATACCCCAGGTTCGCGCGTACTGGTTATGTGCGTTTCAATGTATAGGGAGGGACCGTGGGACAGCTATGTGCGCATGTGTGTTCGTGCAATTCCATTAGTGACTTCAACCGTCTAGTTTGTTGTAGTTTGTTTTGTGTATTAAATTTTAAGGCAGTATGGCCTCGAAACTGTTAGACTTCCTACAAACTTCCTACATAGAAATTTTCCACCATTCTCTCGAATAACGATCATGAGTCACCGTGCAAATTTAAGTACCAGAAAGAAAGAAAAAATTATCCGACATTTATCGATATTCGACATTCGAAATGGCCGGCGTCCCATGGGTTAAAAGAAATTTTAAATCATCACAAAACTAAGAGGGAGAAAACTTTACTTTCTCCGAGAGCTTCAAAACGAGCCCTTACAAGTGGTAAGCTTAGAGTAGAAAAGTACTGGAAAAAAATGAGAGTCAAGATATCTGTCCCCGAGGTGCTCAAATCGCACACTATTTGAAATATCACTGGGAAATGCATACCTTCCTAACCACATTGGCTTATGATTTGCCTCTCTGACACAGAAAAAAGGGGCTGTTCGCTGTTTAGAAAACGACAAGCGACTTTGACCTTGGAAAATATAGCTAGTGCCTAAGTCGAACAAGCTATTACAGAAATTCTTTTGCTGTGTTTCCAGGATGTCTAGTTCTGCTAGCCTAAATATTTTTATTAATTAATTAATATATTTATCTATTTATTTATTGTTAAGATTCGAGTTTTTTTAAACCTAAAAACAGGACAACGAAACTGAAATTTAGTTTTCCACGTTCATTTCATTCCATGACAAGATGTCCTTTATGTATACACAATTACATGATAATAAATACATACGAAGTGAAGTGAATTGTTCAGGTACTGAATGATTCAAACACCGCGGACACTGAACTGACCAACTGTTAACTTTTCCGTATTAACTGAATATTTATGTGACACAGCGTGCACTGACCAATCAATGATGTAGTTTGCAGATTTGCCACCTGGGACTAATCACTGTTTAAAAAACACACACCTGTATGCCAAAAAAAGCTTTTATTGGCTAACTTTGAACACGAGGGATGTACAATTATCTCTTCCATGCATTTATCATGTGATTTACGGTTCGTGGAATACCCATGTAGGAGCATGGTAAGTAACCAAGATTTGTTTATGTAAGTTCAAACGCTTTAATAATCAGATAGTAAAAAATTGAAGGGGACAGAGATGGGAGATAAGTGACTGTAAAGGCGTATTGTAGAGGTCAATCGCGATCTGAGCTTCGACAAGCTGAGATCAAGCGTTGACTCGGGAACGCTTTCACAGTCCGTATGGTGGAGGGATTGTGGTGGACAATGTACCGTAAGCTGTCTTTGAATCATCGATGCCCACTTACAAGCTCAAATATTACCGTAACTGTCATACCTAACTTTTATATTGCCAATTTTATTGGATGAAATTTTGCAAAGATGGTGATAACTTTTGCGGTGATGGCAGTACTTAATGGTCATACACTTTCTCGAAATGTGAACACAATTCAGAGTGCATATGTACAACGAGAAAGCCACACTTCAGAACATACGATTTCCACCGCCTGCCGATCCATGTAGGCTATGAATGAGCTGTTCTGGAGTGTACAAAACTCCCAAAATTTGCCCCATCTCTTCACTTGAAGTCAAAATTGCCAATTAGTCGAATTGATGTAAAGATTTGAGTCAAATTGGGCGGTACATGAGCTTATCGATTGCTGTAACTCTTGATAATATTGTCATTATTTTTGTTCTACAAAACCACTAAATTTACATCTCCATGAACTTTGTTGAAATTCTTATTAAACTTGTTGAAGTAAAGCATTTTTCTATAATACTCAATCATTATCTTACTGTTGACAAATGATTTCTTGCCCGGACTAAAATTCGATTGTCAACAATAGCATTAGACACTACTCAGATACAGGCTGGTATGGTTTGACACGTTGAATACAAGGCAAAGATTTGATTTGATTTGATTTGATTTGGAAAGTAAATTAGAAACTGCACCTTACAAAGAGGACAAAAATACCGGAAAGTGTTATGTTACAGCTAAAGGAGCTTGGACGATACATCTTCCCCTGGCATTTGTAATAAAGTAAAATGGGAAGTTCAGACGTACTTCCTACCGGGAATTGCACGCCACACGGCGCCTTAGAAGTGTACTGAAAGGGTTGTTTCTTAGGTCCTAGGTTTGCGGCAATGAATTCCGACAAAAACAGACCTTGTGTCGTGCACAGACATACTCTCATCTAAATATGATCCTTTTGTCCATTGAGTTGCTGCTTATCAAGTCGCCATTACACAGTAAGTGAGGCTACCACAAATTCTCCATGATCTGTACACACGGAGATCACTCACTGAACTGAAGCAAATTTCCTCTGTACAGAGAACAACTCGGTCCATATTTCAAAATTCTGGCAACATAGTTCAGATAATTATAATTTTCTGATTTCCCACTGTGAATAATGAGAAGATCAACCCTTTTCCCGCGGAGGAGATAGCATTTTGTAATTTTGTCGACATAGATTTTTGACAGCCATACACAATATTTTCAAGGAAACTAAGGCAATAAGTTGCATCTGTGTTGGCAAAAGAAAGGGTATTGATTTTTTTAATGTTCGTAACAAAGGAAATCTGCATGTCTGACAGGTGGTATGATGAGACCATCTTAGTTGCTGATAACTTTATCTTGACAAGTGTGCAATTTTTAGCACCTCCAAACATCGACTTCTCATTCAATTTACTCTTGAATTTTAAACATAATCAATAATTTTGGAACATAGTTTTAACAAATAATCCTGAACTTAAATTGTAAGTTAAAAATTGTTAAGAAACTGATGAAATTGAAAAAGCCTTTAGCAAAAAATGTCTGAGCGAACAAATCAAGGGGAATTGTGGGTAGCCTCACTTACTGTGCATTATCCTATGATCAAAGAGACAGCTTTTCACTCAATCCTACCCGACCCGCCACATCACAGCAATAACAAGTTTGAATTTTAATAGCTTTACTTATAGTCGCTTAAGAACGGAAAAGTTACCTTTTTCGTTCACATAAAAACACGATTTTCGTCAAAATATTTATGAGAAAACACTGTCCATCGTACATCTTTACTTAAGGGTGATCGAGCCACTAATTTTTTTACCAACAATTTCGTTATTTTTCTCTAACAGTAAGATTTATATGTGAGGATGATATTACGACAAAACAATCAATATGTCATCACATTAATTTGGCAGCTAGAAGGATTTGAAATACACCCACTTTATCCCATTCGAATGACAGAAATTATGAATCTCCCGTAAGCGTTGCCCAACCCGATATATTTACTTTCAGTTCCTTTTTTGAAATGCTGCACTTGTTTTATTTACATGTGAACCACATTGAATAATAAATGAAAGTTTTAGCTATTTTTCAGCTGAAAATGTGCATAGGAATTGAAATTATCACTTCTCAGGCCTTCCAAAACAACAGTTAAAGCTGTTGCAAATTTGAATGTAATGACCACGCCTTATACATACTTTGTAGAATTATTTAGATTTCCAATCCAACAATTTTGTTCATTTTCACATAAATGATTGTCCATTGAGTTGCTGCTTATCAAGTCGCCAATGGGAAAAATCACAATTTGATGAGAAATGTGTCCCTTTGAAATTATTATTTTGGGATTTTTCAATACTTTGTAAATATATCAACATTCAAACAATTGCAATATCAATATACTATGTTTTCAATATTTTCTAAGTAGAGCGAACGAAGTAAAAGAGTTTTCTTCCGAGTCGGTTCCTAAATAGTAACCCTGACCTTGACATTTGAGTAAGTCATATTTTTTGAGTAAACTACATTGAATCTATTAAACTTTAATTGTGCCGAAATGCGATAATGCAATCGTCTTTGGCGAAAGTCTAACGACGGAACGAACAGGAAAGAACTTAAAAAGATGTCGCCTGACGATGGCCACTCAGTCAACAACACCTTTTGGATTCCCATCTTGAGACTTATTCTTGAGCTTGTTCTGACTTGTGATAGTCAAGCGGATCAGATGAAACTGGTTTCCAGTCCATGTTCCAGTCCATGTCCATGTCCACTCTACTCTTATTTGATGTTCGTCATTTTTTCCAAGTTAATCAATTCAGGGTCGAATCATGTGCATTGACGTCTTCTGCACATGCGCGTGACCAATATCCTATGCATGTTCTGCAATTGCCGTAAAATTATTAATAATAAAACACTGGTTTTAAATACCACATGTTACTCTGTTTATTTTATGGACCCGAAGACAAGGAGAATACATGCAACGAACAAAGTCCCATAGCCGACGTTCTCACTTAATATAAAATGCAGATATAGGCTAACTTGCGCGGCGATTATTCTTCGAATAAAACTTTTTTTTTGAAACGTTGACATTGTTTAAATTTTGGGAAGACAGTATCCTCGTCATAAACCGAAATCCAACAATTTTTTTTATGTTATTCAATATTCAGGGATTAATAGCTTTACCACTGTTGTGGACGATTTAAATCCCTTGCCATATCACTGCCTGCGACAGCTTGCGTTTGCATACAACATATGTTCGGTCAACGTGTGGCTTCCAACGACGCCATCGCAATGGGTAACATGGCTGGAGAAATGTAAAGCAATACATGAAATTAATTATTTTGGAGCAAATGATGATAGTTTTCGAGGACTTCACGCAGGTAAGCATGAAGAATCGTCGGTCTTGATTTAATCTCTTTTTTACCACAAGAAATATATGATGAAATTTCATTTGTGCAAAGCTGTGAACGCAGTTGCAAGTACTGAATGTAGTCGGACCTACTCATTCTCAATTTTTGCTCATCATGGCCAGCAATGCCTCAATTTACAGATTCATAGCGTAGTTTGATCTGTACATGCCAGAGGATCCTTTTGATTGACGTCACTGTCTCAATAGATCGAAAACTGCACATATTATGATAGAGTAAGTGTTTTCCTACAATGAAAGGGCTCGGAAAAGCGTTTTTATTTATTGGTCATCATGGCGGTGTACAGGCGAGACGTGCACGCTGACACGTTTACAGGCAATGTAATTATCCCTGTAGCAATGGTATCTTAACTGCACCGAGTAATTTCTCTCGGTCAGATTGACATGGCCGAATCAGTACAGTGTTTGATGTACCATCTTTACTGGAGAGTGTCTGTGATTTGAACACACCCATGTAACCTGTGTCATCACGTTTACCCAAATTTGTTTAGTTTTATGTTTGTCTAATTAAGTTATGCCTGCTATGTTGTTGCAGAGGGTTTAGGATTGCGTTGTCAACATAGTATTACTTGCTCATTTACTTTAATTGAAAATTACAGAATACTTACTGCACGATAGCAGTTGATTTTGATCTTTAAAATAGTTATGTTAATTAGGCTATGCGAATACAATTATGTCGTCATTGTCGCGCAGCAACAAATACTATTCTATTCTCGTATTACAATACAAACTGCTACAATAATCTGGCGGCCTTAGATGACCAGCGCAACAACAAAAACTTAACAAGTAAACGCTGTATATTTCTAGCTTTTATCAGTTTGAGAACAATTTAAGAATCCAAACTGTTATGCTGATAGGCTTTCCAAATACTACTGTGTATTATACATAGTCATTTTAACATTAAAAGTTTCTCTTAATTTTTAAAAATATATCGTATTTTTCAGATTCCCAGCCAACACTGTTGTCATCAAGCCTAGGGCGTGAGAATTATGACAAGTTCCGGCCGTACTTACAGGCATCCTTATTCTTATAATGGGTATAGAGAAAACATAGAGCAACAGTACAACAGCAGTTCCGTGGAGTTTGGTGAACTTGACCCTACTGACAAACACTTCGATCGGATCCCCATCGAAGTGTCACTTACAGCCCTCAGAATGCAGAAAGAGGCGCTTGAAAAGGAAGTCCGTCGTCTTGCCGACGAGCAAGAACGAGGAGCGTTATTAAAGAAGATCAAAGACTTGACATTTCAGAAAAAGAAATTGGAATCAGCGTTAAATCAGGCAAGGCAGGCACGAGCAGCTATAGCTGGACTTTTCGATTACAATGTTGCTGCTCCTTCGAAGAAAGAGGAGGTGAAGATGAACCAATCAGGGGTAGTCCTCCTCCAAAGAGTACCAGCCATTCATTGGATATTGGGGATACCGGTAAGTTGCCAAGGAAACCGGTATACTTAAGGAAGGACCCACCGTTAATTACAGACGTCGCTGTAAATGGCTACTAATGGGAATGGTTTATAAGATGTCCCGGATGAAAAGGTCTTTTTGTAGGGTAAATGGTTAGTTCAGAACTTTTTTATATTTTAGCTCTTCCGAAATACAATATTTTAACCCTTTACAAAATTATGGTAAAGATAACTGTGCTTACCGTACTTTGATTGACAACAATTAAGTTTCAATAAGGTGAACGAGAATGCCGCGGCCGGGGGAGCTCCCAGTGGAAATCTTCTATCTCGCCCGGTTTCATTCAAAGAAAAATTCCCATTGTAGTGCGAAACTATTGTTTGAATTGTCGAGAACAGAATCAATCAATCAATCAATCAGCAAAGTTTATATATCGCCAAAATCCAAAAGAGTGTTTTGTTCTGTGACGCTCAATGGCTAAACCACACTGTATGATCTGGGGAACATGTACCTTTTAAGTTTTCTTTTGAAAGTTAATATAGATATAATAATATTTTAGGTTTTAGGTTTTTAGTGGAAGATTTATTCTCAGATTGTGACTCGTGTGAAAGTATGTAATAATTCTTAAAATACCAATAAGCAGGCACTGCGTTGTTTAATTTGAAAATAGGTATCATACGTGGATTTAATTACAGGTCACGTTGGCATATTTCTTCTAATTAAGTCATAAAATGTCTATATTTTCCAGGTAATGGAAGTTTATTCACTGGAAAAGGGGGATTTCCCTTGGAGGACTCTTAATGTTATCAGTTTTGTTAGTGTATACTCAGATCCGTCTTATAGAGCACGTAGAAACGCCAGGCAGAAGCACTTCTCCAGGTAAGGGCAACGACGCAACACTGTAAGTTGTTTAGTAGAGCGCATGCGTTGTGCCTCACAAACTGCAACAGCTGTCTACAATGGTTCATGCTGTAAATGTAGGTTGACAATAGCGCTGATCGCAATTGATGTCATTTTTTCTCTCAATAATATGCATAAATAAATACTTTTTCTGAATTTTTCTCATAAACAACTTGAAACCTGCTAGTGTTACAATGGCTACTAAAGTCACACTAATTCGTATGAATTTATGGCTCAGACTATAAGCTGCAAAAACAGCCGCGGATACAAAAAAATTTGTCCGAATTTCAGGCAGCATTGTCCGAAGTCGCACGCATGTAGCTATATTTAGTAACAAACCTGAAATCGCGATCAGCGCTATTATCTGGATATTCCAGAACAAAGCTGACGCTCTCTTTCCATAGATGCCAGATTATGAGCCTAGATGTTCTCTCAACAAGATGAGTGAGATAACGCCCCCGCCACCCCTACCATCACTAATATCTAACTTACATACTCTACCCAACCAATAGGAAACCGTTGTCAGCTACGATTCAGCCCAGCACACAGTCGTCCACCGGTAGCGTTGGCTAGCTTTCCTGGTTCAGGGAACACTTGGGTGCGGCACCTGATAGAACAGTCAACGGGCTATTACAGCGGCAATGTGAAGAGGAGTCCAATCCTGGAATCCGCAGGTACTGGGCTCTATGTGAACTCTATATTGTCATTGCAATAATTTTAAATTGTTTCAGTGGTATTTTCTGTCTTTTTGGGCCAATTATACTTGCCACCTTCACTCACCGCAGCAAACACATATATGCGGAACCACAGACAAAAAGAATTGTCTGTGGCGGAACGGATGGGCTTGCAATTTCGGATTACTTTTAATATACTGAACCCTTGCCTGAATATATGTGCCATCGACAGATAAGAAAAGAAAAATACCACTTCCATACCAAATTTTCAGCATTGTTGCTGACATTAGAAATGATTGTTTGACATTTTACTTCAATATTTTTGAATTGCAAGATTCAGAATAATTATGTGTGATTCTGCTTTATCTGAAATGTGATACAGGTTTTAAAGGAGAGGATGAAGATTGGCGAGCGGGGACTACCATCGTTCAGAAAACACACGACTTCTCGAGAGATCTCGTGAGACGGTTCCGAGGTGGCATTCTTTTAATCAGGAATCCATACAAAGCAATGCTAGCTGAAGCCAGTCGAGAATATGCTGGGAAAACCGGATTTGCTCCCATGGATATTTATTACAATGAAAAAGGTAAGACAAGATAAGCATGAGTTGGACGATTCCACGATGGCGTTTTCTCGAGCATACAAAGTGCAAGAGGAAAGCACTTATTTTTATGGTTTTTTTTCCTTTCTACCATTATATCTTTATTAATAGGTCGCAATTTCACAGTTGTCTTAATTTGTTACATTCTTGAAGATTGAAGATAGCCCTCATACTGGAAAATATGTCCCTACAATATAAAATTTCAGATACAACGTTCGCAAAGTCAGAAAAATCTTCATATCTAATATGGTGGCTATACAACCCAAGGGGCATTCTTTGTCAGATACTAGAAATGAAATAAAGGAAAAATAAACTTAAGGAGAAGTATTTGTTGAAGTGATTTTAGTGTATCATATACTCATTACCCATCCGTTAATTTACATCATAGAATGTACATATTCAGATAGTATAACCACCTATATATTTTCATCTTTCTTACGAAGGCTGGGACTTGTACGTTAAAAAGTACTCTAGCGAATGGGAGAGCCAGATAAGCCAATGGCTTCTCTTCCACGAAGGACCTTTGCTATTGGTTCGCTACGAAGACGTGAAGGACAACCCTCTGTATGAACTGCGCAGAATCAATAATTTCCTGAATGTCACATTGAACGACAACCGAGTGGCATGTGTCATCAAAAATATGGAGGGAAAATTCCACCGACCCGATGACGAGAAAAAACTTCTTGGTTTTGACCCTTTTACGGAAGAGATGCACAGTAACATTGAAGAAAGAATTGAACGTGTCAATGATCTGCTGGATGTCAAAGGATTCAAGCACGTGGCAAGGGTTTACCCTAACTAGAAATATGATCCAAGGTAGTGCAGAATGACAGAAACAATTCTCGCTGCAAATGTTAATATTTCTCATATTGAATTGCGTGTCTCATCATAGACCTTCGAGTGAGGGTCTATGGTTGTAACTAGAACAGCTAATTATCAGTACTGCCAAAGATGAAAGCAAACTTTAAAACGACAAACATTTGGGGAGAGGCTACGAAAACAATTGATCAATTAAAAATTAGCACAAAATATTTTCACTGTCTGGTCCCAAGCCGCCAATCGTAATCGTTTAGTAAACCGAATACGATAATTATCGGTTTATGGTGTTGTATTTATTGTCAGTTAACTTACATTAGTGTCAACTTTGGTTATTTTCTTCTCTCTTCAATTCTCAGAAACTTGTCGCGGCTGAATCTACATCAGTGTCAGAGGGAATTAGGCCTACTGTTATCATTACTCAAGATGCGTAGATGCCATAGCAAGTCCTATCGACGTTGTAAAAAATATAAGCCAAATCATGAAGTTAACGACTTTTAAAGTGAAAAGGGAAATGCATTTTCAGCAGTGTAACAGCACATTTAAGGGGAGAATATTCTCATCATGGCCAATCTTAATGAACAACTTAAAGGAGTGCCATGACGTATTTCGTTATATGGAATTATTGATTTTCTTAGGTAGACTCTCCGATTACGATCTTTTGATTGTTGGTGACGTACTGACTAGCCTTTGTGTCCTGTTTTCTTGTATACTTATTTCAAGTGTCACAACCTGGATACCTGCTGACTTTACAATGTTAAAAATACTTTAAAATAACGCAAGCTCAGTTGAAACAAGCCACATGCATGCATGCATACATGCATCCATTCGTCCATCCACACATTTATTGAATTCAATCACCCATCAATCCATTCCTTCGTCCATCCATCAAATTCATTCATTCATTTATTTATCCATTCGCTTTAAATAGACTAAGTTTAAATTTGTTGAACAATGATCGCATTTCCGATAGAAATATGCTACCTGCGTCTTCAACGTTGGTCATGCCTCGAACCACTGACTTGTTGCCATGTAATAACCGCCATGATTTATTCTAGTCAATAAAATGTCATTATGCATCGTTGAAGGTTTTGAAAGTTATTGCCATCCCCGGCTATTGTAGTAGATTTTTTAATCCTAGAGTTTGGTATTGAATTACCAGATTTGATTGAACACGATTGGAACTAATTTGAAATAATTGGATCATTTTTTCAAATTTCTGTCGTGTTGCGTGCCCTATGGCTGAAAGTTGTAATATTACAAATTACTCATAAGAACAAATGTGTAACTTGAAAAGAAAAGCAGATGAGCTTACATTTGCAGATTAAACCGACATAACTTCACCATCCAATTATCCCAAATTAGTTCCAATCGTGTAATTGATGTAAAAAATTTAACAATAATTGTAGAATGAGTTTAACATCAATAACTTGTTTCTACATTTAACATGGTAAATGCACGACAATGTAAATCATGTCGGTTGAATTAATTAATTCTTGACTCTCACATAATGCCGTAAAAAAGCCAGGAACTGATGTGTTATCTGCATTATTAATTTTCATAATTTTTTTGCATTGGTACATAAAAACATGGATCTTGACCGATCCATGGGTATGGTGTCAGTGACAATATATGAAATCGGGATTTAGTTGTCCGGGATATAATAACCTCTAGTGATACTACAGAATTTGATTGAGTGTAACATTTCAGGAAGATAGGAACAACGTCTTTTGGTGTAAATTTAATCTTGATAACATAAACATTGGATTGTGGAGCCACTGAAGTAATTGACAAAATGCTATCAGTGTCTGTAGAAGGGGTCATATTTCATCCTGAGTTCTACTCATGCTAGAAAGGAAGACCATTTACCAAACTTTTATCAGTGGACAACACAGTCAAATCCTGCAAGAACTTTTCAAATATTCAAATAAAACCAAGTGTTCATGTTCTGACTATTTGTGATGTTGAAATGCAAAATCAGCAGTGTTAACGGAGTGGTCAAATGCCTGTAAGTTTACTCGTAAAGGATTATTAACAGACACCCACTGAGTTCTGGTGTTGGCGTTTTATTTCTGCCAAGATCAGAGTCTCTGTCATGTCTTTCTAGCAAATTAGTGATACATCTTTCAGCGACAGTCTTTCCAGACTGGTGCCCTTGTCCTGTTTTGTCTAAACAATGCTTAAATGAGTCGAAATTACAGCATGTCCAGGTTATCAACACATTTTGTCTGGATTATGTCATGCACATTTGTGTCAACATATTGTCTGTGTTGTTTGATGTTTCACAACTTTATTTATCAACATAAAATATGTTCATGTTGTCGTTGGATTTTTATTCACTTTCAACGTTGCCTTATTTCAGTACCCAGAACTTTGTAAAATGCCCTAGTGATACCTCTCTTGAACCAATCCGGCTACCGGGAGCCAAGATTTTCACATTTTCTACCATGAAATTATGACCCGGGGAATCATTGTGAATATGTCTAGAAAGCTCTGAAGTGACGCAGCTTGGACGCCGATGTTCTTAAGGAAGCGATATACATAAGAACACAAACCAACGTTGAATCGAGATGGGGGACGGTATCAACTGCCTCGAATCTGGAATAATATTTTAAGATCACGCATGCGCAGTGGTGCTAATCAACACCATTGATAAAGACGGGTGGATAGTTGTCGAAAGCTCTGGATAGAGAGATAATTCTCCAGTGCAGTACAAAGTATTTAGCTACAAGAATCCTTCTGTTGTGATGACGCACTTGCGCAATTGTCAATTTTGTGAATTGTGTGAACTAGTACATTGTCATCAGCGATATTAAGCTGGGGTTGGTCAGCAAGCCTTTGTTTCATACACTCAAAGGACACATCAAATATATAAATGAATGTCTCTTAGTTGTCAGTCTGAATATGCAAATGTGTGTCACAGTCAGCAGATTTATCGAGGTGTACTTCAAACATTCAAATTTGGAGTAAGGGGAGGGTTGTGTGTTACAATTTGAAAAAAAAAACTGCCACATGAAGGGTACACATTACATCGCGGTTTGGAAACCCCAATTGTCGCCTGATGTAAACTTTTGACCAATATAATGTTTATAAAATCAAAAAACACGATTGGAACTAATTTGGGATAATTGGATCTTCATATTGTTCAAATTTCTCAAAAGTGTTAGGTGCCCTGTAGCTGAATGTTGCAATATTACAAATTACTTACAAAAACAAGTGTATTAACTTAAAAAGAAAAGCAGATGAGCTTACATTTGTAGATTAAACCGTCTTACTTCACAATCCAATAATCCCAAATTAGTTCCAATCGCGTTAAAAGACCCTCACGACTTTTGACCCTGCTTTTTACTAAAGCACAACTTACACCCCAAATATGTGCTTTTGCCTAATATCTTCTTGTAGAAAATGTACAATTTATGTTTTGACAAGTATTCGATTGAAAATGAAGACTCTTGACCACCCAGCCCCATTGAAGGAAATGTGTAATTTTATGTGTTGTAGTTTGAACTCAGCTGGGTACACCTGTACCAACTTCGGGTTTGAGTGCCCCCCCCCCCCCGAAAGATTGACCGTCCCCGATTTTCCTCCATCTCCTCACCATTGATAACTGAACTAAAAACCTGACAGAATACAACATCAGATCATAACGGGACGCAATAGGCCTACATCATGACAGAGTCCAACATAAAACATTACCCAAGTTTCTTTTTTTCAGTCATTTTTACATAAATCACTCCAGGACGGCTGAACTCCCTACCATCAAAATATGCATAAGGGCTATAATATCAATACATTTATTAGACATCACGGTGATATCTCCGGGCCTTCCATGGATTTGATTAACTTTAACGTTGTAGTTAATAATTGGGCATTTCTGCTTATCATATCATCCAACTTAATATGGCTTCGACATTGCCAACCGAAATCGTGTTGATTTGTTTCTCCATAGGCCTCAACTTGTGTACAAATATTAATGACTCCCTAGGCATTGGCATGATATATTTCTCGTGCGTATTCATGTCATAACTGCTGCACAAGAAGCCGGGGTCCAGACTGATGATTACAGTGACCTCGCTTATAATTAGATAGCTATGGGGCCTTTATCACGTCTGCGTATGTGGTTCGAGTGTAAAGCATTCCTTTACCTGCTATAAAGACAAGAGGAAAGCGACCTGAAGACACCTGAGACACGCTTTGGTCATCTGAAATCCAACTTTGCCTTAATACTTGAGAAAAAAATCGTTAAATTAGTCGACGAAATAGCAACAATGGACGCTAATATGAAGGTAGATATGATGATCTATTGTTCAGTTTTATTATAGGTCAACCACCGACAGTTTTGACAAAGCAACAGTTGATGAGACAAAACGAAAATAACATTACCACGGTTGAAAACGTATAAGCTTACATGTGACAAAACGAATTTATTTTCCACTATACTGTTGAAAACGTACACATGACAAATCTTTTACAGTCACTGTGAAACAAAACACAACATTGCAAAACAAGCTCTTTGTAATCACCTTGGGCAGTCCAAAATAACAGAGATGAGGGCCGTGCAAAAACGTACATTTGGTGTACCTGTATGGTGACGACGTGGGGTAATGTGCAAAGTTCAAACCTGGACATAAAAAGAGTCTTTTCTTTTGCCCAAATGTAATTTATCCAGCATGTTTTAATAAAACTTGGCAACTCTGGTATGAAATCGAATAGATATTTCTCATTTGAAGGTGTTGGCTATTTTCATGATTCCAACGTGATCCCACATTTTGGCATTTCTGTCTTCTATTGTCTACAAAATTCAGTAATTAGCTTTAAAACCGCAAATTTTACTCGACAAAGTCACAGAGCCAATTTAGTACATCGCCGCTAGTATAGAGGCATATCTACTGGTCACAATGATGCAAAATTAATATAACTTTTCTTGCAGTGTATGCACTAAAGTATACGTTTTTGACCTTAGATATCAGCTTGGAAGAATGCCAAAATCCTAACTTGGGTCAAAGGACGTTATTTGAGTTGTATTAAAATATATCATATTCCGTTTTAAAATCCAGACATAATCCTGTTATGTAATGATGTCTCCCTCCCATTTCTTTCAGGGACAATAGAAAGATCATCCATTCTACGTTTCACAATCTTTCTTCACAGAACAGTGCTCATGAATGGCTCGATAGAATAGTCTATCTATACCACGTTTTATCATCTTCCTTTACGGAATCCATGCATGGCTCGTGGTAATTAACATAATAATACATTACAGTCGTATTATTTAAGCATATATGCAGGCAGTGTTAGCAATTAGCTTCTTACTTTACTCCTACCTCACGGTATTTTAACATCTATGAGTACAAAATGTCAAAAAAAAAAAAATATATATGCAGGCAGTGTTAGCAATTAGCTTCTTACTTTACTCCTACCTCACGGTATTTTAACATCTATGAGTACAAAATGTCAAAATAACGGGCTTACAACGTACCAACCTTTGCACATCCAAGCATAAATTGCACATCTCATTCAATCTTTGTTATAATTTCAGCATCTGTTTAACAAAACTGAGATTACTCAACCCAAGTTTGATACACCAGTTACCGGTGAAGAGCTGGTGGAGGAAACCTTTAATAAGGCAGAGGAGAAAGTGCGAGATCATTCTGAATTGTCTGAAAGGATGGCCGATATGTTCACAAAGGAAGAATTCAGTGATGTTGTGATAAAAGTTGGCGACAAGCGCTACAGTGCTCATAAAATAATCCTCATGAATTCAAGTGAATATTTCTGCAAACTGTTCGGGCCAGATTGGAAGGAACATCAACAGAGTGAAGTTACTCTCAATGAAGATAACGTTCACTGTCAGCGATACTTTGGAGAGTTTGTAAAGTACCTGTACACAGGTACAGTAGATGTTTCTCTGGACAGTGCGCTTTACTATCTCATGTTGGCTGATAAATATCTTGTAGAATCTCTTGTGAAGACCTGTGTCAAGTACATGGATGAACATTTTAACGCAAACCCTGACACTGAACGTGTTTATGCCTGGCTCTGTTACCTTGACTGTTCATCGACGTCGCCCGCTGCGAACAAGCTTGCTGACATTGCTTCGAATGAAGAACAGATCAATGTAAATGACTCTCGATTCACTGTGGTGAAAAAACTGAAGGCTTTCATCGCGTGGAATTTATCACTCTTCGTAAAGTCTCGTGTTTGGGTTGACTTCGAAATGAATCTTGTGAAGGAGTTTCTTCAAAGAGATGATCTGATAGTACCTGATGAGTACACTCTGCATAGCTGGGTTGTGGAATGGTTGAAAGAAGACAAACGTTCAGCAAGCATTCAAGACAACCTTAAAGAGATTCTGCCATTGATTCGATTCGAATTGATGTCAACCGTCACGTTGGACAGTCTGCTTGAAGATGAATTTGTTCATGAAAATTCTGAAGTTTACTCTACGCCATACATCCTGCCTGCATTTCGATGTCACACCAAGAGCATAGGAGGCATAACAGCGAGGGGATATTCGCAGGTTTTTAGGAATATTCGCACATTCGCCAACCTTGAAAATTCACACGATAGTGAGACTGCCGACCAGAGTGAATTCAGTCGAAAGTTCATGATAAATTACCTCAACTTTGAGAAGCACATTTTAGAAACGTTTGATGTTCCCGTCAACCCCTCTTTCACGGAGAGTTTTAGCACGCTGAAATGTGACGTGTCAGTCTATCCTAAGGATGTCTGTATTACAGAAGAATATGTTTAAAAGTACTATGATAGCCATGGAGAACGAAGTCAAAGAAAGGTAAAGGTGGTCGAAGACGACCATTTCCGACTTGATATCGCCTTACAAGTGCCTAAAGATGAGTTATCTGAGTGGGAGATTTCAGCCTTGGTGATTTGCGTTCAAAACCAGGTGAAATACGTAAAGAGAGAGATAACCCAGAAGCCATGGCCTTGGCCGCAAAGAAATACCGTTAGCAAAGCTACTAGTAAGCAAGGCAAAGTCTTTAACTTTGCAGCTTCAGCAATCCCTACTTCAACTGACAAGCGTCTCGTTACATCCATTGTAGATCCTGTCACATTACACGGTTTAATGAGGGAGGATTCAGAGTACCTGATCGACGAAGGTGTTGAGTTAACAGTTGTATGCAAGCCCCAATACAACGCAAATAAGGTAGATCGTATGCTCGAAAACTTGGCGCGTTGTGCCCTTCCTTTGTCAGCAATGTCGCAGCAATTTACTTAAATGTCGAAGAAACGCAATTGTCGTACGATCGTTTCAATACAAATCAGATTACCTATCGTAAAGGGGTACATCAACCGCTGTACGTAAAGTGTACATGTGCACCTCCTGTTGTAGCGGACTGCAGTGTACCGTAAGTGAAGATCGATCGACCGTTTCACAAGTTGATTTCTCCCTCAAAGTTTTCAAATCGGCGGAAGTGCGTGAAATTGTTTTTGTCTCCATACAAGACGGATCGAAAACAATTCTTGACTGGTTTAGCTTCGAATAAGGAACGGAACTGAATTTCCATCAGCTTTTCCGCGATCCGCGATTGATCACGATATTGGATCTGCACCGGGGCAAGCAGGTACCGCCGGTGAAGTTGCTCTTACTTTGGACATTTTTTTCTGCTAAAAAACAATTTGGTCATTTTATAAGTCCGGATTAGAATTCAGTTTTCAAAAATAGCAATGGACATTCTGTATTGCTGTCTTGACAAGCAGAATATTTAGCATTTTAGTATGCAAAGCGCTGATCACTTAAAGTCATTTTCTGTCATTAATATGATAAAATAAATATTTGCCCGCATTTTCGGCAAGAACGATGAATAGTAAACATGCTGGTGTTATAAAGCATACAAAAAGTCACACTAATACTTATTTTTTTATCAATCGAAGACTTTATTGGCATTTCTTCAAGCATGTTAACAACGTCAAAACTTGTTTACATCTTGATTGCATGAGAAAAAAGGAAAACAAAAGTTACTTCATCATCTGTTTGTCACTTTTACAGTATAAGTTTGCTTTCTTTGATCAGGTTGATGTTGACTTTCTGGTTTTTTTCTTCCGCTGGTTATTTTTGCAAGCTAAGTAAAGTGATGGATTTTTTTTAGCGATATGCTGCAGGGTTTTTTTCTGAATAAATTACTTATACTCACACTAATTCTTATGAATTTATGGCTCAGACTACAAGCTGCAACAACGACCGCGCATGCAATAACAAAATTTGTCCGAATTTCAGGCAGCGGTGTCCGAAGTCGCGCGTGCAGCTATATTTAGTAACAAACCTGACATCGAGATCAGCGCTATTGGAATTCGGCTAAAAAAGTAGTTGATACACAAAATTCAGAATAAATAGCCTTTAAAGTTACAGCTAATGGAGCATTTAACTCAACAGAAACAGTGCTCAGGACTAGTATTTATTTGACACTTAAAAAGGAGGATTTGTACTCAAGGCTGTTACTCTTCTTACTGCAAAAATTGTAATTGTAAGGAAGAGATAGTAGTTTCACCTTTTACCAAGATGTTTAGCATTTGTTTTCTTAGTGACAACTACATACTTTGTTATACTCAGTAACTTTTGCAGTTTAATATTTGGAATTTTCAGGTTTTGCAAGAACACCTTTTGTTCTAAGCTTACACCCCAACATGTTGAAATTCACAGTGTACATTTGTAAAAACAACTGTTACTATACTCGTTTTTTCTCGAATTATCTCATTTCCTCATCTTGGCCAGCTTTTACTACTCATGGGCTTGTCTTAGCTCGCTGAGAGGTACTGGTAATCTTCAATTGACTACACGAGATGTTCAGAGTTCGTTCGTACTAACAGACTTTATTTCTCGGTAGACAAGCTTGATAGGTGCCGTCACCTAAGATAAAAATGCCAAAAAATGTCTAAATGCCCTGGACTAATCTTTGGTCGTTCTTCCCTCCTGCCCTGTCTGTTGTATTTTTCTCTCTTGTCCTTTGTATTCCCTTTCCCGTATTATTTTAGAATGGGATTTTAAACGTTATGTTTAAGGCTTGGTTTTGATCATATGATAGATATGAATTAAAGATAAAAATATACGTCCAATCGTAAACATCAATACAGGTCTCGATCTTAAATTTACATGTCATAATCAATATACAAATGTCACTTAGACACGTTGCAAAATTGAACCCATTTAGTGAAATTTTTATGTTCCTTCATTAAGTGTTGATTCAAATATTTTTCTTTTCTTCAAAACTTCGTAAACATCCTATAATACGTAACTTGCATGTTTTTACATTTGTCGCAAATATGCTATGTATTCTAATTAAGATCATGTTATTTCAATTAATAGTTTTACTTGTGCCTATGACCACCTAGTGCATAAACCTCCGTCAGAGACAAACTATAGATCTTCGTAACACAACTAGTTGATCACTATCACACTGTACATGATGTACTGGTATAGTGTTTATTGCCATTGTTTATTATGTAATTTTTGTTCAGACTCACAGTCACCTAACTCTATAAGTATGCTTGTTGTACTTTACAAGTATAACCTGTGTTTGCAAGCATTGCTTTCAACGTGCTTAATGAAGAGCATAAGAAACACTGCATTGTAAATGTAACAGGTGATTTTTCATACTTGTGACTAATAAACCGATGGAAAAGTTAAAGTTTATGCGATTGATCTATGTTGTGTTTTTTCTGTATGTGTGTTTTTTTCTGGCTGGCTGGTAGGTGTTTCAAAAATCTAAGGACGGCAAACAAAGAATTTTCTTTATACGGCCTAACTAAAAATCCAGAGCTGCCAAACCAACAGAGGATTCAGATCGTAAATAGAAAATATTCTGTTAAAGACAAAATCTATTCCAGAACTTGCAATCTGCCTCCCAAAATTCGATTCACTAGCCTGAATCGTGATAATATAGAAGAGCAAAGAGCCGTGTGATCCTCACCAGTGCATTTCTTGAATACAAGTTTTGGATTCAGTCCATATCCTCTTTTGATTCGGAAAATGCACTAAACGGTTAACCTTATAGATGAAAGAACGAATACTTCGCCATCTTTAAACAAGATGGCCTGAATAACCAACTGAACTCTACAATACTTAAATTTGAAAAAAGAAATCAACAAAGAATTTAGAACTGAGGTAATCTTTCGAACCACGGCGCGGTGCCACTTGTGTAAACCACATTGTACCGAAGAGGACAACACTTCATGATCTCATGAGGAATGACCATACTTGATAGAACAGACGACAAACACGAACGCCTCAGATAATTAAGTGGCACTTATGTCCAAGAAGATGAAGACTGTTAGTGTAGTCGACGAATTGGGGGGGATTTTTTGAGCAGTAGAGGGGAACTTGGTTCCGTTTTGCTTTTACATTCCCATTCCAAGGTTTGGCAGGTAATTCAAATTTTAATGACATCCAATTGTTCTAATATTTGTAATAATTAAACAAAATCTAGGACAATGTAGAACAATTTTGTCACATTTCATTACTTTTTATCTCGAAAATATCTAAACATGTATGATTTTTCGTTAAAAACCCCAAACATTTTGGCCTAGTAACGGGGCAGAAGCTGCAACTGTTGATACTTGTTTCAATATTTCTATGCAATATATCAAATACAGTTTCTTGCTGTCTCCCTACAGCATGCTGAAACAAACAATATTCATTTTGTCGACAAAGCCTTTATATAAATATGTGGCGAAGGGTAATTGAATTAGTGTTCAGACTGAAAGTCATTTAATTTTCAATGATACAAATGCACAGTACACATACACATACTGTGTTGGCAAGCTGAATACTTGACAACACATGCTGTAAAGAGTAGAACAAGAACGCAGTTGTATAAACTGAACAAAAATATTGTCAAAATTATCAAAGTTAATTCAGCTGCCCTTCTATACTGCAGTGTCACTGTCACTGCATACCGGCAGTGACAGAGGTAGTTCTGACTCTGATGAAGTTGAAGAAAAGTTTGGGTCAGATGGCGCGCATGACATTAAAATATACTTTAGAGGGGACAGCAAGAGAATACCGCGTACGCGTAAGTAGACGTCGCCATACTCTATCAGATTGCACCGCACCGCTGCCACACCGCGCTTCAATCTCAATGTTGTTTGCAGTCTAGGAACGGACGGGAAAATAAGGTATAAGTTGAGTAAAGACTTCCCTTAGTTAGTCTTTTCAAAAAGTACAGTGTGACATTTAAACATACATCAGAATAAAACGAAATTTGAAACATTGAATTTACGTGTAATTTTTTGCGACTGAAATTGTTTGAGTCAAGAACTATTGTATTTAGAATTATGAAGTGAGGAAAATTAAATGCTAATTTTCCGTAAAGATAAACATGAGCGATGTAAAGTATATACTCTTATTATTTTAATTTTATCAGGCCTTTCTGCAATGAAGACATAAAGTCGATATGCATCAAAATATTATTTTGCTATTATAAAGAAAACATATGCTTGCAAAGTACTGATAGATCAACGTCTGAAATATTCTTTTAAAGGACTGAAATCGACGTAAAAAATTACTCCATCAATGATGTGCATTGTAAATGTGATGCTTGGAGTCATTATTTTACATTAAAATGGATAAGGTAAAACGAAAATGTCGGGTATATAAATAGTTTCGCTGCGCAAGGGATGTTACGTAGCATTTCTGAAAAATGTTGCTTATTGAACTGCTGAACATCATTGCCATGAACAAGCAGTTCACAAGACCTACAACAGCAATAATGTTGTAGCGTTCAAAAACGGTCAGACCATTCAGGGCAAACCAGTAGTGGACGGCACTAGATTTAGAGCTGCGTTGCGAACGAGGAGACTTGTGAGAGCATCCTAATGCTACAGCTTTTCACTTCGTTTGACATCCGGGTACGTTGTAAGGCCAATCGCAATAACCTGCCGGGTTGTATACAGTTCCGGGACCACACTGCATTTCGAATTTGATTCCCCAGGAGCACTGTATGAACTTGGAACAATCAAGTGGATGTGGAAACATCCCATGATTTTCTGTTGCGCAGTCAGTCTCTTTCATTGAAGGTGTGGGAGCTAGAAAATGAAACGACAAGTTAGATTAACGTTCAACGTGGAACTTCACACAAAGTGTAAGGAATAATATTGATTCCTTGGCCGTTTAACGTGGCTCTTTAAGGTATAACGTTCAGAGAATCAAATAATTAGTGAAAGCGTTGATAGCTATGTCAGTGTCCCCCATTTCTACGTTTACTTAGCAAGTTTCAAAGTCCATGTTAAGACAAAGTATTTCATTCCGACCTTGTACAAATTCATCAATAGAGCGTGAAGTAACCTACAGACAATCAGTGTATGATTTGCGATAGCCGTCAAAGTTGCGGTATTCCTCACCTTGTTTCTCAGTTACCGTGTCATCGCTTGGCCTAGCTGTGACTCTGACCAAAGATTCGGTTCTTGAACCTTCGGTTGAAATCATGTCAGTTCGATCTGGTACCTCGGTCATGACGTCATCGCCTGACTTAACTGTTGGTGGAAGGATCGTGCCTGTGACAGCTGCCGAACCTTCTGTCGCGTGTTTTAGAGAACGTCCATCGCGATGCATCGTTTTCCGTGTTCGACAAGACGAGCGACGTAACTATAAACATGCACTATGATGCAACCGCGATCCCCCAGGACCGGCACAAGCCTTACGAGTAAGTATGGCGAGAGTGTCCGGCCTTCACAACGCTAGACACTCACTATACTCGCAGGGCTAGATTGGCACATACACGACATGTCGATCCCAATTGCAGAAAGCTTTATTTCAACACAGTCCAATATATGGAGCTACGATATTTGTGCAGTAGCCTATACATAGCTCTGGGTGGCAGGGCTGTGAGTTACCGGCGTTACACGGCCAGGCCGTATAACGCCGGTAACTCACAGCCCTGCCACCCAGAGGTACAGACAGTATTCAGAGAACTAGCGGCTGCTTGTTCAGTGTCAAGTCGGGCGCGTTCGCGTTCTACAGGTACTACTGAAAACGTTGCCTCGAATCTGAACGGAGTGTTTTAGCCTGAGTCTTTTTGCCTTTGCCACACTCCGTTTTGAGTCTAAAAACACGGTTACGTGTGGTTCGATACGTAGCGACCGCTGCGTGGTATGCAATTTTACTATGGATACCCACACGGCGGCCGCTATGTATCAAATCACACACGTAACCGTGGGCTAGCGGCAGCCATCGTTTTGTTGGGGTAGGACTCCATGGTTTGGGCACAGACTGTCTATGGTTTGGGAGAGGCGGCCCTACACTGTACAGCGAGGGGATCGCTGGTCGCCGGCGTGTACTGAACTAGCGACGGGACCGCCGGCCGCTGGCTTACCACCTCAAGTGTACATTGAGGCACGCCGTGAGCGAGGGGACCGCTGGCAGCCGACGAACCACCACGAATGTTTTGTCCACTTGTAACTGTTTAATATAGAATGGGACGTGTCGGTAACTTGGACGTCCATGAGATGATATTGAAGACTGAGAGACTGAGAAGCTGAGAGTTATCGCTGAAATACCCAAAA
Source organism: Ptychodera flava (assembly GCF_041260155.1). Classification (NCBI taxonomy): domain Eukaryota; kingdom Metazoa; phylum Hemichordata; class Enteropneusta; family Ptychoderidae; genus Ptychodera; species Ptychodera flava. The sequence goes on from NC_091942.1 coordinate 37,422,724, forward strand.
TATCTTGTCCAACATCCGACTGTGATGATCCAAAATAACCCTCTGGCACTAAACTCTAACATCATGACGTTGAGAACATGTTAGGCTTTTTCTGTGGGGTGTCCCACTCTGTTTTATTTTCCCGAACGCGCCTGGTTTTTTTTTTTTTTTTTGGAACCTCTTTTTTTTTTTTTTGGTAACCTCGTTTTGGTTTTTTTTTCAAACTGACCTCGTTTTGGTTTCTTTTCAGCCTCAACGCCAGCGCGATCTCGGTCGACTTTTCAGTTGTGACTCTCTTTCTTTTTTATGTCAGACCTAATGGTTGTTCGCTTTGTTTTTTTGTAGTAGTGAAAGTACTATTTTTTTTTGTTTTTAAGCATTTCAATATTTTTTGTAAGTGTGCTTGATTTTTTTTTTTGCTTTTTTCCCTTATAATCAGCATTCATTGCACCTTTATATCAAATACACGTGTATGTACGTCAATAAGTATGGGAGTGTGGTATTCCAAATTTTTGCGAACAGTTTATCTTCTCATTAAGGTTTAAAGAGTATTTTACAATAAGTATTACATAACATTCTCCCCTTTTTTGCAATAATACTTTTCTCGTTTATTTTCTTCCGTAATTCCATCGAATTTTTATTTCAATCGAGAAAGACGGTTGCACGTCATCTTTATCTGTACAGACACATTCAAATATTAAGTGACACATATTTTCAAAGGAATGTATTTTAATGAAAAAGTACATTAATAAAATGCAATGATATGGACGAAAGAACTTTTTTCTTTATTATTCATACACGTTTAAGACTTTATTTAGAAAGAAAATTTGACAGTTTATTTTTACTCTATGACGATAAATATTTTTGAAACATTTGGCGCGCCGTAGAAATGAGTAAACGCTTAATTTCTAAATTAAAAAAGTAACATTTCGCCGCCAGCTCAAGGGAGATATGATCGTAAAGACTTTGTCGTTACAATATTATTCTATGGTTGTTGCATTTTTCCCCAAAACTTCAGATATGCACTTCGCGGGTCTACGACAAGAAGTTCAATATCTATCCCAAGTTAAAAACTTTGACTCCGTTGTCTTGTGATTTTGATTTATGTCTGCCAAGTGCCAACTTGTGTACACACAAAAATGAATTCCTATAGGCATTGGCATGCATGATTTATTTCTCTTACGTATTCATGCCACAACTGTTGCACAAGAAGCTGGGGTCCGGACTGATGATTACAGTGACCTCACCTATAATTGGATAGCTATGAGGCCTTTATCACGTCTGCGCATGTTGTTCGAGTGTAAAACGTACCTTTACCTGCTATAAAGACAAGAGGAAATCGACCTGAAGACACGCTTTAGTCATCTGAAATCCAACTTTGCTTTAATACTTGAGAAAAGTCGTTGAATTAAGCCGACGAAATAGCAACGATGGACGCTAATATGACGGTAAGATATGATGATCTATTGTTCAGGTTTTATTATAGGTCAACTACCGACAGTTTTGACAAAGCAACAGTTGATTAGACAAAATGAAAGTAGCATTATTTTTCACTATTGGAAACGTATATATGACAAATCTTTTACCGCGAAAAGCAATCACAATCATTGCAAAACAAGCTCTTTGTAGTCTCCTTGGGCAGTTCCAATAACAGAGATGACAGACCGTGCAAAACCACCTGTATGGTGACGACACGGGGCAGGGTACAAAGTTTAAACCTGGAGATAAAAGAGTATTTCCCTTTGCTCTAATGTAATTTGTCCAGCATGATTTAATAACACTTGGCAATTCCGGTATGAAATCGAATATATATTTCTCATTTGAAGGTGTTGGCTATTTTCATGATTGCAACGTGATCCCACATTTTGGCATTTCTGTCTTCTATGGTCTACAAAATTCAGTAATTAGCTTTAAAACCGCACATTTTACTTGACAAAAGTCACAGAGCCAATTTATGACAATGGCGCTAGTATAGAGGCATATCTACTGGTCACATATCCCGTTTTAAAATCCAGATATAATCCTGTTATGTAATGATGTCTCCCTCCCAACTCTTCAGGGACAATAGAAAGATTGTCCATATTACGTTTCACAATCTTTCTTCACAGCACAGGGCTCCTGAATGGCTCGATAGAATAGCCTGTCTATGCCACGTTTTATCATCTTCCTTTACGGAATCCATGCATGGCTCGTGGTAGTTAACATAATAATACATCACAGTCGTATTATTTAAGCATATGTGCAGGCAGTGTTAGCAATTAGCTTCTTACTTTCCTCCTACCTCACTGTATTTTAACATCCACGAGTACAAAATAGCGGGCTTACAACATACAAAACCTTTACACATCCAAGGGATATATGGCACATCTCATTCAATCTCTGTTATAATTTCAGCATCTATTTAACAAAACTGAGATTACTCAACCCAAGTTTGATACACCAGTTACTGGTGAAGAGCTGGTGGAGGAAACCTTTAATAAGGCAGAGAAGAAATTGCGAGATCATTCTGAATTGTCTGAAAGGATGGCCGATATGTTCACAAAGGAAGAATTCAGTGATGTTGTGATAAAAGTTGGCGACAAGCGCTATAGTGCCCATAAAATTATCCTCATGAATTCAAGTGAATATTTCTGCAAAATGTTCGGGCCAGATTGGAAGGAACAGCAACAGAGTGCAGTTACTCTCAATGAAGATAACGTTCACTGTCAGCGATACTTTGGAGAGTTTGTAAAGTACCTGTACACAGGCACAGTAGACATTTCTCTGGACAGTGTGCTTTACTATCTCATATTGGCTGATAAATATCTCGTAGAATCTCTTATGAAGACCTGTGTCAAGTACATGGATGAACATTTTAACGCAAACCCTGACACGTGTTTATGCCTGGCTCTGTTACCCTGACTGCTCATCGACGTCGCCCGCTGCGAACAAGCTTGCTGACATTGCTTCGAATGAAGAACAGATCAATGTAAATGACTCTCGATTCACTGTGGTGAAAAAACTGAAGGCTTTCATCGCGTGGAATTTATCACTCTTCGTAAAGTCTCGTGTTTGGGTTGACTTCGAAATGAATCTTGTGAAGGAGTTTCTTCAAAGAGATGATCTGATAGTACCTGATGACACTCTGCACAGCTGGGTTGTGGAATGGTTGAAAGAAGACAAACGTTCAGCAAGCATTCAAGACAACCTTAAAGAGATTCTGCCATTGATTCGATTCGAATTGATGTCACCGGCAATGTTAGACCGTCTGCTTGAAGATGAATTTGTTCAGGAAAATTCTGAAGTTTACTCCACTCCATACATCCTGTCTGCTTTCAGATGTCACGCCAGGAGCCTATGCAAGTTAGGCACAACTAAAGATGGGTCGTCTCAAGTGTATAGAAATATTCGCACTTACGCCTCTCTTGAAAGTTCGAACGACGGTGAAACTGCCGGCCGAAGTGAATTCGGTCGACACTTCACGGTTGAAAATTACCTGGACTGGGCAAAGACAAAGCATAACTTTGGCAATTTTAAAGTTCCCGTAAACCCCTCATTCACAGATAGGTTTAGGAAAGTGGATTGTGAAGTGTCCGTCTATCCAAAGGGTACCTGCATCAGCGAAGAATATATTCAAAACTACTATGACAGTCGTGGAGAACAAAGTCAACGAAAGCGGAAGGTGCACGAAGATGACCATTTCCGACTTGATATTTGTTTAAAATTGCCGAAGAATGTGATGAGTGATTGGGAAATTTCAGCCATGGTAATTTGCTTGCAAAATCGAGTTAGATACATAAAGAGAGTAACGACCAAGAAGCCTCCTGTGGACAAACCTACGTATTCTGTTAGTAACAATGAAGTTACCGCTCAGGCTCCCTTTTCATTCGGGATCACGACGCCCTTTGGGTGTCAATTGGTGTCTGGTCAACGTTGTCAGCCAACGCCTGGGATATTTGGGTATTCTTCACAGGTCGTTAAAACCTCTCCAGAGTACAAGGAATGTACAAATCTTGTTACATCCATTATTGATTCAGTCAAGTTAACCGATTTAAGGAAGGAGAATTCAGAATACATAATTGATGGAAATGTTAAGTTCATAGTTGTATGCAAGCCCCTATACAACGCAAATGACAAAGAATCCTGAACTATCCGTCTGACACAGAGCTTGAAGATGACATGCATATAGTAGATGGACGATATTCTGTTTAGGACTTAATCTATCCAAGCCTTTAGGATCAACCTCCCAAACTATGATTAACCGGTCTGCAAAACCAATTTTGATAAACTGGTAGAAATCAGAATGACGAGGAACCTGGTGATCGCCAGCACATTTTCCAAGTGGAGGTTATGATAACCGATTACTTCAACAGTAAAGATTATCTTAAACAGTAAAAATTGAAAATAAAATAAGCCCGAAACTTATATTCGTAGAGGATTAAGATGAGGAGATGTGAGCTTAGCGACGAAAATTCTGTTATCACGGAATGATGATTTGACAAAAAGAGTCACAGAATTGGAATGGGCAACGATGAACAAAACCAATACAGCAGAAGAGAACATATTTAAATCAATGGAATACGAGAAACTCTAAACGAAATTATGGATGATATAACCCAGAGGGTGATACAAGCCACGTATCCGGATATTACTCTTGTATCGTCGAAGCTATGTAGAGGATTGGCATTCACGACGGACGACAGGCGGTGGACCGTCAGACACCGACCAATCATCGTCAAATTTAATAGCAGCAGGGAGAACATTTGACAGAGTTTACAGAGAAAGGAACACAAAGACATTACAAGCCGTAGAATATAGACATAACGGGCGACGTGACCATCAACGTTTATTTATGGGCAAGGGCGAGAGGAAAGCCAAAAATTAACAAGCCTCGCCCGTTAATTTGGCTTTCCTCGAGCCCGCGCTCATAAATAAACGTTAATGGTCAGAGCGGAGTCTGTTATTTCCATTATATTATCAACGAACCGGAGAAAACCGTCAAAATTTGCGAAAATTTTCGGAGGGAACGACAACTGGGCCCCAGAACTGGGCAATACGCGACGCACTGTCACGCGCGCTGTAAAATATTGGCAAATCCGGAGATATTTTCAGAAAAAAGTATCTCAACTTGGCCCACAAGTGCTCCATTTTATTTTGTGATTTATTATGATTTACGTTTGAGCTGTAAAGTTACGATACTTTGAGTTGTTAATCTTATTATTCATATTCAAGGGCATGTAAATAGCCATTACTGTGTGTTTTTTGGTCAGTCACGTGGTTCAGCTCCTCGACCAATCAAAATGCGACAGGCAGGGCATGGTAATATAATCAAGAATAAAGTGTATATCGTAATTCGTTACAGTATACAAGTGGAAATCAGTTTCAACGATCTCTTGAGAAAGGATTCCACAGGTATTAAAACCAGATGTAAATTATAAATGCTCTCATTGTATCCAGGTGATGTTTATTGCAACTATGGAGACCATTCACCGTTATTATAAAAAAGCCTCGTTATCAATACGCAATATCTCTGCTAACGCAATTAGCTTGAGTTTTGTTTCAATACCGTCTCCATAAAAAGACGAATTCGTAAAAGTTTCTCTTCAGTGATCTGGCATTTGTATGAGGCAGTGCATTCTCTGTACTTGAAACTTTATCATCTAATTCTGAGACAGAATATTGTTTAATTTTTGAAGAATATCGGTGTCTTGAAGCTGCACTACACATAAATGATATTTAACAATTCTGACCAAATCAGCTGCCTTTCAAATGACAATAGTTATGGTATCTTCGTTTTCCTTTACACATATATTACCATTGTTCAAATGAACTTGTACCTTAAAGCTTTTCTTCTTTCAGTTCATTTGTCAGGAGGTTCGCACTTTATTCAGCTTATAATAAATTTTCATCCTCTTTGCTATGTTCATTTCTCTGTACCTAGAAGCGCTGAACCAAGAAAAATAATACTTTCGGTTAATTTTTGTAGTTTTTTTGCCAAAGGAAACTGTCAGTGTACACATGTGAACACTAGACCAGGTGTAGTGTTGTCGCCGGATGAGTGATTACTTTGGTATCCCTTTCTACATATTTTCTTTATCTATTGCAATTGAATGATATGTATCACGTTTCAATGCTGACCGTATGGTTCTTGTAAGCAAGACGAGGTCTAAGACTGGCCATTTTGAATTGCAGTTTGTTGTATTTGTTGATACCATCTGTACAGCGCTTCAGTGCACGATACTGTAATTCAGTTGGCATAATCATAATGAAGAAAAGACGTTTGTGAATTATGTCTGACAAAAGGCCTCGCAAATCTGTAACGCTTTGATGAGCGGGACATTCATTGATTGTGAAACTACAATGAAATGACGTTCGCAAGGCAACGGCGAGGAAATGCTATATAGGCTTAGTAAAGACTTTCCTTATCACCAATCAAATAAAACGCTTTGGATTAGTCTTTTAAAGAAATACGATGACATTTATACCTTTATCAGAATAAAACGAAATTTGCTATGTTGGAATTAAGTTTTATCTTTTTCGATTGATAAATCTAGAATTAAAGTATAAGTATTACAGAAATTTTTTCTATAAAGAACCATTGTATTTAGAATTATGAACAGAGTAATACCGTTGATTTCTAGTAACGATAAAAAAATAAACAGTGTGAAGGATATGTATTCTTATGATTGTCATTTTATTAACCATTCTTCAATCAAGATATAATGTCGACATGCATCAAAATATATTTTTGCTATTACAAATAACATCTATCCCAGGCTGTAAAGTACTGACACATCAACTTCTAAAATAGTATTTTAAAGGACTGAAATCGACGTAAGAAATACATGCAATGTAATGCTCGGAGTCACTATTTTATTTACATTAAAATGGACAGAGTGAGCGATTTTCTTCAAGTAACTCGCTAAAGAAAAGGAAACTGTCGGGTACGCAAATATTTCACTCCTGAAGTAGATATTGTTCAGAGTTTCTGAAAGGTGTAGCTTATTGATTGGCTGAACATCATTGTCATGAACGAGCAGTTACGAGGCAGTCAATCAGCAACAACACATTGCAGTGTTCAATCACGGCCAGACCATTTAGGGCAAACCAGTAGTGGACGGCACTAGGTTTATAGCTGCGTGGCGAACGAGGAGACCTGTGAGAGAATCCCAATGCTGCAGATTCTCACTTCGTTTGACATCCGGGTACGTTGTAAGGCCAATCGCAATAACCTGCCGGGTTGTATACAGTTCCGGGACCACACTGCATTTCGAATTTGATTCCCCAGGAGCACTGTATGAACTTGGAACAATCAAGTGGATGTGGAAACATCCCATGATTTTCTGTTGCGCAGTCAGTCTCTTTCATTGAAGGTGTGGGAGCTAGAAAATGAAACGACAAGTAAGTTGTGTTAACGAAACAGTCAGTGCGAACTTCACACAAAATGTAAGGAATAATATCGAATGACTGACGTGATGGCCGTTTCACTGGATACTTCAATGAAATACGTTCAGAGAATCAATGGATTAGTGAAAGCATTAATAGCTCTGTAAGTGTCCATCCATTTCTACGTTTACTTGACAAGTTTCAAAGTATTTCATTCCGAACTCGACCTTTACAAATTTATCAATAGAGCGTGACATTTTTTGGTAGCAACGTACACTATGGACGTAGTCCGTGTATGATTTGCGATAGCCGTCAAAGTTGCGGTATTCCTCACCTTGTTTCTCAGTTACCGTGTCATCGCTTGGCCTAGCTGTGACTCTGACCAAAGCTTCGGTTCTTGAATCTTCAGTTGAAATCATGTCAGTTCGATCTCGTATCTCGGTCATGACGTCATCGCCTGACTTAACTGTTGGTGGAAGGACAGTGCCTGTGACAGCTACCGAACCTTCTGTCTTGGCATTGCTTGTCGTCATGCTATTAGATGGGACATCCGTAGCTTTTCCCGAATCGTCATCTTCAAGCTCAGACTTTATGACATTCAGCAGAGGATATCTTCCCTGGTTACAAAACGCGCCATCGAAATCATCGAGATCTAGTGCCCAGACCATCGGCCAGCTAACGTTGTTGCTTCAACCATTGCACCTGTTTGTGTGAACAAGTAGTATGTTAGACGCCAAACATGGATGATCACACATAGCGGTAGTATCCCGGACCTTTATATTAAATGACTGTACATGTACATATATAAAATGACTGTACATACAAAGTGACTGGCAAATCCTAGTTGCCTTCTAATATTTGAGTCCACACGAAATTGTTCAAGTATGAGTTCACCATTGCAAAATTAGCAGAGCATGTATGTAGCGCTACACTAGCTTTATCAGATTCTAGTGTTGTTATCTGTTTGTCCGCCCGTCTGATATCGGAAATAAACATTTGGCGATAGTGAATGATGAATTTTAATGATTCAGCATTTATTCATGGGATATGTGATGAGTAATTGATCCATTGTTGAAACTACGTGTTCGGCGATGGGTGATTTTAGCAAATAACTTGAGGACAAGAGACATGAAGAAGTTAAGGTTAAAACTGACAAAAATTCACGTACCTTGAGACGAAAACTCTCTTTGTCGTCATATCCGATCCAGAGGTTGTCTTGGTAACAGTATGGCACAGATCTCTCTTCATCCCATACACGCGTTGCACCTCTCTGCAGCTTTTGACAGATCTAGGTGTGTTATCGGGGAAAAGTACATATTCAGTAAACTTACAAGATTTGTGTTTTGGGTTGAGGAAGGAAACGGAATCAATTGATATTGACATCTCCTATTTGATGATGACGATAAATATTTCATCGTGAAATCATTCATTCGTGAAATCATTCATTTGAAGAATAGACACGGATTCACTTCATAAAGTCATCTGAGATAAATAATTGTCGCAAATCTTAAAAGTTGTCATTGAGAAGACCAAAGGCACTATCTGACATTGGGGAATGTCTTATAGAATAACGAGCTTGTTGAATGTCATAATCAGAAAAAAAAACATGAAACCTACTTCGTAATACGACAAGAAGCCGGCAGATTTTGTGTATTGTCCAGCGGTTCCTGCGTTACTAGCTGGCGCACCCATTCCATTGGTCGATGATGAAGTCAGTGTGAAAGTACGTCCATATGTTGGCATGCCAACCAAAAGCTTGCTGCGGGGACAGCCTCCGTCAAGCCAGTAATTCACGGCCCATTGCTGTGAAGATATAATTCAAATACAACAGCGATAAGTCAGTGCAATAGAATAACATTCTTCTATCATTCTCTAACTGTGCTAAATTTTAACTAGACTTTTATGCCCCTCTGCTTGGTACTCTGGAGCAAAATTGTCTTTAAAATACAAACTGAATTTGTATTTTGAATGTTCCCAATGCTTTCCTTGTGACATTTTGCGTGTAACAATTCTAGTGTGTGTTCTTTGGTACAATTTGTAGATTACAGGAGGAAATACGGGACGACATAAACTGGTAACTTGGCTTAGTTTTCAACTTTCCGTTCTGTCATACTAAGGCCACTTCAATATTTAAGTCATATGTATTTTACCATCGCTGTTCTAAGTAAAAGTTCAGTATATGATAATACTGGATAAAGTTTGATACGTACACATTAATGTTGCCTGGAGATTACTTTCACTACTTGCTGCTTTAAGTGGACTGTTGTGACCTGTGACGGTGTTCCAGGCTCCGTGGAAATCATATGACATTAAACCAACCCAGTCAAGCTCCCTGAAAAGTAGAAGAAATAATGAAAATCTTTAGAATGAAAAATCTCGTAAAATTGTAACATTAAACTCAGCGATACCACTTTACCTTTCTTCAGGATAACTCAGGTATCGTGATTAAGACTAGCCTGTTTGTAGTAAAGAATCTGCAAAACATGTGACAACGTATCTGCATATCACGAAACACAGGGGACATTTCTGTTGCCTGTGATAGCTTCGAAGAAAATCGGTAAAATGTCGGACTCGAAATTTTCTTTGCAGAATTTTTATTCGGAGATCGATGTTTTCAACGCTTTGAATAAAATGAAATCATCACTCATTGATGTTAAAACCGATCAGTCTGATACGGAAAGTGACTTGTGAAGTTAAAACGTTCCTTACTTCGAGATTTCACGTATGTTATAACCAGCATCGATGGTCGTCTTGCCAGCACCAACTGCTGCTGTCAGAAGTAATTTTTCTTTCCCTGCTGGAACGTCTTCGTTCTCAATAGCTTCGCGAAACTCCTAAAGTGAAGAAATGAGTAAACACTTAATTTCTGAAATGGAAATAAAATGATATTTCACCGTCAACTCGAGGCAGACATGCGCATAAAGACTCTCTCATTACAATTTTATCCTCAGGTTGTTGCATTTTCCTCCCAAAAACTTCAGATATGCACTTCGCGGGTTTACGACAAGAAGTCCAATATCTATCCTAGGTTAAAAACTTTGACTCCGTTGTCTTGTGATTTTCATTTTTGTCTGCCAAGTGGTTGTGTATATGGATTTGAATAGTAATGTGACTATGAACACGATTTTAGACTTTGGATCAGTTTCAGTTTCTAACATATGTAGGAAACCTTTCCTGATATTACCTCACTGACTGTGACAGTCAATGCGTTGCTTGGTGAACAATCTCATTTGAATCAGACCATGCTCTTTAAGAGCTTTTCAGCATTTTGCACAGTCATCAATTATTACCGTTGAAATAAAAACTTACCGTAAGAAACAAGACAAATTTCTCTTTGTCACTAGCTGGGCTACCACGTGACCCTGGATATTCCCAGTCACAGTCAAATCCATCAAAATTCTTCAGTCGTAGGAAAGCTATCGTCGTCGAAATAAAGTGAGCTCTGTTTTCAAAGGTTGACACCATGGCAGTGAATTTGGCAGAACCAAAGTTCCAACCACCAAGAGCCAGCAGAGTGCGGAGGCCTGGCGATGTTTCCTTGTGTTTGTTTACCAATTCCCACATACCCTGGACGGATAAAATCGTACATTAACACTAAATGATAGGTACACGTGTAATGGTTGATTTAGTTCTGAAGATAATTCCTGCAGTGACAATGAAAAACACTATGACTATAATAAGAGTAGTATCAAAAATCCAAAAACCAGTTGATCTAGTCATTGACTTGAAATCTTTTTCATCATTATCATCATATATAATTGTCTGTGATTATAAGACCAAGTCGGACAAAAAGTGATTTGACAATTACTATATAACTTTTGTGTGAATGGCTGAATTTCCGTCATCGAAGTATTTCTATTGTGGAAGTCATGTTAATTAACTTTTTTGCTTGGCGTTGGACTCTAAACAATATGCACGGATAATATCTATGATATTTGAAATTTGATGATATGATATATCATATAGATATATAAATATGATATATCTACTTCACGTACCGTTCTCCATTCCGTCGAATCATCATTCCACTCATAGGCAATAATCTCATGATTATCGTTCAGGTCTGCGAATGCATACACAATGTGAGTGCAAAGTGACGGTTCGATCTTGTCTGGTGTGTATATGGCAGACCCTCGGTTATACTGAGACCAGTTGGTGTAATAACACACGCGTTTGAAATTGCCGTTGATATCTGGAATAAAAAAACACAAAAAAAACGAGATAATTCAAAAGTTTGCGAACCACCATTCCTACTTTATCAACAACCTCTGTCTGTCTTCCTTCTCTCTCTCTCTCTCTCTCTCTCTCTCTCTCTCTCTCTCTCTCTCTCTCTCTCTCTCTCTCTGAATCACACGGAACTGAAGTCATTGACATAGTACAAGAACATTGTTGATGTAGATAGTATAGTAGAGGCAGTGTACTGTCTACGGATAAAAAGTGCAATGGCCGTACCATTTTGCGAAGAAAAAGAATGTGGCTTGTAAGTTGAATGATACTGCCGTAACAATCGCTAGGCAAGTCAATGTATGACTGGTGAATTTCTGACATATAAAAATTTAATTTTTTGTTTATTCCTTTCATATACGACGTACGGATTATTTTCGTGTTTCTGGTGTTAGCAAATTATACAGGTTCTTAATTTATCGTATCGACGTGACCCTGCAATTAACAAGCTGCGATGGTTTGCGTGAGTGAATCACGTGACACAGTCACTGGATACTTTGCAGAGACACAATCTAGTCAGATATTTCTTAGTATACTTTCCGTCTATGACGTTCACGCCCAGAATTGCAGAAATGCTACGGCTGTATTTATCAGCAGAAATAGCATAATGGTAATGTACACACACCAAGTTAAAATTTGTATCATGAAAAGGATCCGCAAAACATGCATTCGTTCTTCTCAGCAGATAGGCTTTCGATTTGTAGGTGTACGTTGTGCGTAACATAACGATCGTAGGGAAACTTAATATCTCTTACCTTGTTGTTTACATTCTGTTACCAAGGCGACAAGGACGATTACAACTTTGGTCCAGGCGTTCATCTACAAGAAAAGTATATTTTAAATGTAAAGTACAAGAGAAGTAAAATTTAAATGTAATCCTTCAATAATGACGCAATTGTAAAAAGTCAAATATGAAGGATATGCTACTGTCATCATTTTGTTTTTGTTTTTTTAGTTTTACCATGGATAAATTATTTCATACTGTCATTCAGCGTCATTTTTGAAATTGATTTTTTTTAATCTTTTGAATTAATTGTCCGCTTGTATTTATTTAGAGTATCACAAGAAGATGTGTATCGAACACACCGCTACTGTCACCTAGATGGCTTATATATGAGTCGATCAAAGTATTATACTTTAATTGGCATTTATCTTTCTAAATTCTGTTACATCTCTGGCAATCCTAACATGCTCAAACTGTCACATAACTTTCAATAATGCTACGTTTGCTCCTACTCTTGATGATCATGATGTTGACCATGTAGTTCTATCCTTCTCTCAATATATGTATCCAATTTACACACCTTTCGAGACCCTATAAGACATCCCATGATACTTTTAGAGACGGTCGCTTTTATCAAGTTAAAAGTCGCAAATTTCACATGATTTATCAAATTTGAATGTAGAATAGAGAATTTCGCAATTAAATAAATAAGTCCATAGTAAATTATTTTTCAGCGGGTATCATAAAGCTTACCCATTTCCTGCTTATTACATCGTCATCATCGAATGATGTCACTCGCTTTGTTGACTGGCAAGGGAACTAATTGCTTGTTGACACCACGAGACGACGTAATGGATTTATAAATGTACTTCGTGTCGCTCAAGTTTGTACAGAATTTGATAGCAAAAGAGGTACCGCCATGACTGTCTAATCGGTAAAGATTTTATCTTTGTAAGTTAAAACTGTGACGACTTCAGCTTTCCGTCTATTTGGAACAACATGTCTAAAATACGAAACCCAATGATCACATATAAAAAGATAAAACCTGAGATATGCTTTCCTTTCACTTGACTTTAAAATAACAAATAACAACAAAACCAAGTTCTGTCCCGGCACATTTCCTCGTATTGTGTGTGGCATGCTTCATGTTACATTGAAGATACATATTTGCTAGGAGTACGACCTGTAAGTGAATTTTAAACCAGATTTCTGAAAACAATGGAGGAACTTTGTTCCGGGACTTGTCCATAGCAGTACATCCCCAGTCTTTCCTCTCAAATTGTAGAATCACCCATTCAAGTGTCAAATTTTTTGTACTCCCAATAATGTGAGCTAGGAAAATACAAATTCACTTGTTCTATGACATAGAGAAGAAATGAAATAGAGATTGCAGCATTAAAAAAGCTTACCTTCATATGGTTTTCTCGTTTCCGACCAGGCAGTGTTAGACTGGGAGCAGCGCAATGTATCTTCTTCACTGTATCTTCTTCACTGAAGTTATGTCTCTCTGAACGAAAAGTTGTCAAAGTTTATCGCGTCAGAGTTAAAGAAACAACCAATCAACAGGTTGTGATGAACTGACGTCATTTTTCGTCATCTGGGAGTTGTCGTAATCCTAACAGCGATGGATTGTGTGAACTACTATATTGATTAGAGGCATTAGCGATGACGTAATTGAAGCTGACAAAGGATTTCTAATTAAAAGGTTCATGGATTTACATACTCAAAGACAACAAAGACTACTTGTAATTTCTAAGGAAGTGTGCATCAGGATACTCCCATGTTTACGACGCTCACTCACCAGACACTTTTGTCCGGTCATGACCTTTGTCTGTAAAACGTTTGTAATGATAGTGATGTCATACTAAATTTTCTATGAAATGAAGCCTTTGTGTAAACTTAGACCCTAACTATAGTGGTAGGCAATTGTTAGATCACTTTTTAGACTCAGACAATGTAAATCTTTCGGGCATAGGCAGTATAGGTGGAAGATTACTGTTTATGGTTAGGGCATGGAGGTAATATCACAGGGTGTTGTCTACATGTCCGTCCCCAGGGGTGGGTAGGTGTTTCGTTGTATCGCTAATAAAGATATATTCTACCACCTCCCCTCTGGAGGGACGGTGATTCTACCAACCTTTGGTGTTTCGGTCTTAACTTAGCACTGCCCTTGACAATCTTGCGTATACGTTTTATCAACATGCTGCGTCTATTATCTGATGAGTTTGAGTGCCTAATTAGCCAAAGTAATCAAGGGTAAATTACTAATCTGTGGACGCTCTCACCAGATTATCACCCGATTAAAGGTATATACCTTGCTGGTGCGTTCATTATTGACTTTGTCAAATTTAATCGGGTGATAATCTGGTGAGAGCGTCCACAGATTAGTAATTTACCCTTGATTACTTTGGCTAATTAGGCACTCAAACTCATCAGATAATAGACGCAGCATGCATGTTGATAAAACCACAGTCCTTTTGTGGAGGGACTGTGATAAAACGTATACGCAAGATTGTCAAGGGCAGTGCTAAGCTAAGACCGAAACACCAAAGGTTGGTAGAATATATCTTTATTAGCGATACAACGAAACACCTACCCACCCCTGGGGACGGACATGTAGACAACACCCTTTTGTAATATACGTCTATTATACCTACTTGTTTGGGGTAATCGGCAACGAGGAGAACAATCAAGTCATGATGATGTAAACATTGATGGGCACCCAACGATGAAACTTGCATAAAAATGTGCTCGCAAGCAGTTTTCCTTACGTTTTGCCATGGACCACGGTCCTCAACAAACCGTGCATGGACGAAGCACATATACTCCCTGTGTGCTAACTCCATGCCGTCCATGCTTCGATTACCGGTTTGTGGGTTTAGAAATATCAAAACAGGGTAGCTAAAAGGAATAAACTTCAGTAGAATATCGTGTTCATGGTCAGGTGGTCACCAAGTTGAAGCAGTATACCATGGCAGACGTTGCGTAGATGGTCGGTTAAAGCACAGAAAGCGATAATTATCGTTTTTTATCCTATATATCGTTCGAAAACGTTTTTCACTTCAGGTCCGACTTTCTAAACTTCAGATAATTTATAAATTTAGAACGCTATATTTAGAAAACGATAACTTTCTGGATTTCTTGCCGTGTTTATCGTTTTAGCTAGTTTAGCTCCCACAGGAAATACACGTATTTTAGAAATGGGTTTGTGGAAAAGACACAATTCCGCACCTAACTCGAGGTTGGTCTTTTTTACCTCCATGGATCAGCTCAGTCATATAAAGACAGCAAACTGATTAAAATGTGTTTCCGCTCTGTTCGGAAAGACCTCGCAATTGGCAAAATTTTGCCTTTACCTGCTGCAGTTTGCCACGGCAGCTGTAATTTTTGATCGGGTTTTCGCTGTTTTGTTGTGTACGTCGATTGCGACTTCTATTCTACTCTCTAATGCACATTCAAGGGGCATGTCATTTATCAGCTTTATCTAAAAGCAAAATGGCCAACCAGTAACACCAGTAAACATGATAAGAAATTCAAAGGAAACGACGAGCTAACACCACGTAAACACTCAATGTCGGCAACAACTAATGCGAGAACCAGGAATTAAAAACTGCCCCTTTAACACACCTATGCTAGATTAGCTTGTGTACAATGCACTGTTAGTGTTTGTATTTGAATTTTAACCCGGACTAGAATTCCCCTGTAAACGTCATCAATGCATTTTTCCTCGAGGGTCTATGCTGTGACATATGACCAATATTTCAACTTTGCTACTGTTATGTAATAACCTAATATGGATTGAACGCTTATTACTTTTCATCCACCTGTAGTAGTAGTATATGAGTTGTGTTATCGTTCGCACACTACAATCGTTACCTTTCGCCTACGAGCAGAAATTATAAGCAAAACCATAAAATGATAATGACGTAGAAGTGTGAGAGGGTCTTATCACGCATGATATCCACATGTACGGAGGATGATTTCAGGATTGTACATTTATTCACGTGATAGAGGGACCGTGATTTATTATAATGTAAAATATGCACTGTATGAGACATACATTGACAAATACAGACGAAGGAGGACGCAAGTGATAATGTGTTACATTTATGAATAAGAAATAAATGGAGACTTGGAACAAATAGCTGTTTCTGTATCCATGTTTGATGTTATTATAATAAATAAATAGATAAATGTTTTCTGTATTTGCTTGAGTTTGAAGTTAATGATAGAAAAAGTCATTCTTAGCATTAACTATCTCAAATCTATATGTGAATCAGCAACTTTACATGAAGTCGTGGAGTTGTACTCAACATTGTTCTAAATACTGGAAACATTGACAACTGTTTGGTGTTGTCACAGTGATTAAGAACAACGAGTTTGGATAACAAAAGAGAGAATAGAATGGTCGGGGAGAGACGCCATGGCAACAAATCATGCAAATGAATGGAAGGGATTGATAGGAACAGAGACTTACACCATTCTAAAGGAAATGAAGATGTCAATGATATTGCGTAGAACTAGATCATACTTCTATTGATAATTTACAACTATTCTACCTATAAGTGAAATGAATGCTATAGAGCGATCCTCCTGATAAGACTTGTACTTAAAGTATCTTAGAAAAATCAGAGAAGGATTCGACCTAGAATTAAGTTCTTCCAACCAAAAAGGATCTTTGAGATATTTGAATTAAGATATTGTTTATGAAGTCAAGCTTGCCTGAGATGATAAACAATCAGACAACCTGTTAACTTCCACAGTATCATATAAAATAAGGATTGTTCCTCACAAAAATAACAGCCTACTTCGGATGCTCTACACATGGTCTCGAGGTCTGTTAGAACCAAACTATTGATACAAACAACTTCGATCCCTACATTTATATCTACGAGTAATCCCACTTACAGAAATTATCGTGGAATCTAGCTACACTTCTCACATCACCATTTAAGGTCGTACACGCTTCGAAATTGAAAGACTCAAACTATTGCTCAAACCTATCTCGTCGAAGTTTTCAACCATTCCCTTGACAAATCGAAAGTAAAAACCAAGGACCCCTGTGCAAGTTTGTTTTCCGTGTCATCGACAGTTTTCTGTTATATTTACGAAAGCATGCATGTTGAGATACGAGGGTCTATGGTCACACTAAGTAGCCTCTATAACACTGGATTTCGGTACAAACGCAGACAGCCGCTCCTCAGAAATGAACAAAAGTTTTTAAAATGACAAAGGAAACAGAAAGTTTCACTTCAAAATGTATCTACGGCAAAAAGGATTTGCTTTATAGCTACACAAAATGAAAGTGGAATATTGTGTACAAAAAAACAAACAAACAAACCAAAGCTGGGCATGCATACCTTTCTCGAGATCAGATATGGCCTCGAAGTGTCAACTGTCCTGAAACTCAAACTTAATCCCATACAGAGAAAGTCTCACAGAGAAAGTCTCATCAAATATTGCTATAGGTAACTCCGTAATTCTCGGTACTGAAACTAGAGGATTGTTGGGTTCAAAAATTAGGTGATGGTGTCTGAAATTTAGCAATGTTACAATTAGACTTAAACCTGTATAAATGGCTAAACTGTGAATAAATTCAATCTATGTCAACAATGCTCTAAATAATAATTTGTGGGGAGCTCTGAGGGCGACAAATCAGAACTACGCATAACCATTGGGGATTCATGCTGAATAATAAAATCACAGAAGCTATAAAGCAAAGTTTTCGAACAGTAGGGATAAGTCGCTGGTACAGTTTCTCTGCTATCTTACTTCTTTATGTGATTTTAAAGATTAATTCGAGACTCTAGCACGGTGTTGTGTCCCTGAGCAAGGCACTTTACTCTTCAGTGCTCCATTAGGGGTTAGTGGGTTATGCATACCTCATCCTGTAATTGGGCTGACACCCGTTGGACTGATAAAAAATATTCTAGTACACAAGATCATTGTCCTTCTTGTTTGCTATTCGCAGTTGGTATAGGGTAGTAAAAGCAATCACCGCTAAGATTTTATTTTCGTCTTCTTTGCTAAGTCCCAGAAAGTTCAATACCCAGCATGTCTACTAAAATGCTAGCCATGTTCCGAGGCCATGCCCTCCACGAAAACTCTGAAATGATTTTCAGCGCCAGATATACATCCCTTTTTGCAGATAATTCTCGCAAGACATCCACACAGTTTACAGATAGACACACCAAAGTGTAGCACGCCCAGCATGATAAACGTTTATCGTCGGGAACGAGGATGATGTCTATCAGTGCCTTAACACCCCCGAGGGAAATCACTTTATCTTGAGAATCCTTATTTTTGTGACAGATATCTCAACCTTTACGTTGACTGGTGTTCGCTGTGAGTTTAAAATATCCAGGAGAGTGGGAATATAACTTGCCGCCAGTTTGCTTGCTTCTGGACCTCCTGCAGTTGAAAAACTTCATCATATTGAAATTGAATTACGCTGAATCATTACAGCCTTCACTTAATTGATAACAAGGTGAATTGTACGCACTCAAAAGTTTCTTCTTGAGTATGAACTTAAAAGAGTACCGATGACTATATCATCTTTATGATTCTACATCCTCCATTTTTCGTCAAGTCGCTGTATAAGATTGCCAGTGCGTGTGACGAGACAGTGACCGTGTCATCGCTACCAACTTTGATATCCTCAATGCAACTCATAGTACCCGTGCACGCAAGGAGCCCTATCTTCTGTATGGCGTCTGCCTTTGTTTCGTTATCTGTGTTTTCAGTCAAATATTGTGTGTTCACCATTATTTCACATTCGATGTATTTGTTAACTTGACTGTCCAAAGGTTGAGTACCTGCATCTCCACCAAGAGTAAAGTGTGTCCACTTCTCCCAACATTTTCAAAAACCCTCTGAACATGTTATTTTTTATTGGTTCTCCAATTCACCAACGATGAAAGTGAACATTCTGCAATTCATCCGCGCGTCGAGCAAGGCTCTACAGGCTGATCATGCACCTTCCACGTATGCCCACAATGCTTTGCGCCTTCTATGATAAGCGAGTCTGCAACAGGTGTCACGGCCTTGTTTATGTGGTAAATCACATCATACCGATCCGTGCATCCAGGTATCTAGGAGTACAAAAAAAACTGACAAGAGAGGGGCCAAAGAGCAAGATCCTGATTATGGTGACACACTGGCAAGTGCGGGAAAATCCCTCACAGTCACGGTGTAAAAAATGTCATGTGCGTAACTCGTTGATTTGGTGTCCTCTACTAGATGAATGGAAATAGCGCCATCAAATGAATCAATGGATGTAAGTCGGCAAATCGCGAAAGCAACGATACTTCAGCTGATCTGTGCGACGACAGCAATGACTCTTCTGTATTTGTTAACCCGACGACATCCTGAGAAGTACAATTGTGTCATCGGTAGAAAATTAGTGTGCGGAGTGAAAACTAAAAAAAGAAATTACCAGGTGACATAGCAGAATGTTTTAATGTCTGTATTTGGTACAACTGTACAATGATATTCTCAGCCATACGCAATTACTTGAAAAGATCATTTCTCGTAGAAGCCCTGCTGTTAGTGGTCAACATGGTTAATTTCTCAGTCCCAAAATTGTCATCACCGACTTAACTTTTGCGTTCGAAGAAACATATGACCGGGCAGGTCGTGTTATGATTGTACCGTCAATAATAATCACAAAGGAGCAGTGATGCCGACTACACAGGCACCGCGTAATTTTGTCATTCTGTTGCGCTATATAGAGCGGGTCGTATTATCTTGTTTATTCTGAACTTTCCATTGACCTTGTGTATGTAAAAGAAGAAAAGTTCAATAAGTTCTTGGTCAGATGTCACGCTTTCATACAACTCGGTGAAGGCAGCGTACAATCATGTTGCGGTCATCAAGGTCAAATGCGTAATTACTTGCCGTAATGACTTCATTTTACACAATTATCGGCTTGAACCAAGTCTCGGCAGAAGATTAAAATTTCGGTCATTTTTGTGTTAAAGCTCCATAAGCTGTATCTTTTGGCTATTTTTTCAGAACTTTTGTTTTGTGGTTTCCCTACACTTTCTGCATTGAATCCCTAAACTGTAATTTAATGCCAAGTATTTAGCATATCAACACAACCTATATGAGTATAATCTACATTGTTATTGTTGAAAATTGTATTCAAGTCCGGACTAGAATTCATTTGTAAACAATAAACAATGATCGTTACACACATACAAGCTGTGTTGACAAAAAGAGTACTCGAAATTTCAGCATGACAAACGGATTAGGGTCAGACACGGTAGTTGATGTACAGGAACAGAATACTGAAAAACTTGCCACAAGTTACAGCTTATGATACAGCCTAAAATGAGCTTTGAAGACAGAACGAACAGCTCACAAAAGTATGCCAATGTCACCTTCACGACCTTTGCCACGATCTTCAATACCTGGCTTTCGTACTAGTCCTTGTTGACTTTGACAATGAACACAGAGTTTACTCTTTCTGTTCCTTTGAAAGTTATATAGCAATTCAATAAAATATGTTCTGAGGTAAAGTATGTAATGGAAACCTATGACTTTACGACCGAATGAAAGTGTTACTTGCACCTCGGCCAAATGGTTATCATACTGGATGCAGAGTAACGCCATCAGATAAGATTTTTGTCTACATTTTGTTAAAGGTTGATAACTTTGATGGTCGACATCAGTTCTAGTTCATGGGACTACTTGTCTGTGTTGTTTTGGACCAATAATTGAAGTCTTTTAAGAGCACAAAATGTATTTATCGAGATGTATAGTTTACCTCCTACATTCTGAAACTTACTTGCAAAGTTTTTTCAGGCCTTTCATTCAATCATGTTTGGTGGAAGGACTATAGCGTGAAGCTCAAAAATAATTGTAAAATATGTAAATAGCCACTACGGCAACTGCATGCGTTCCTTTCATTTCATTGTTAGTTTAACGCGTCATCCGGGCTGTGGGTGACGTAAGATTGTTTTGCATCACGATGACGTGTTTTTGTTTCATCAAGCAAGACAATTGCAATTGTACGGCAAATTTGTAAAGAAAGCAAAATATTGACTGTGTGAAACGTACAGTGCTGACAATCGATTTGGCAAATTCGTTTTTGCTAGCTATGACATCATCAGCCACCAAAGTAAAGTTCCTGTTCCGATCGTAAGTTTGCTGTAGCCTATTTGCCGAAAGGATGTTTCAAGTTTCTACTAATCATGATGAAAGAGGGTCTGTATCTTTGTCAGATCCTAAGAAGGAGTAAGAAAAGACTGAAATATTCGAAAAGGGGATTATATCTTTCGATTAATACAAAGAAGGATATTTTTTGTGGTTTCACTGACGACCCTCCGTCTCACACCTCGACATACCGTCTGCAAACATATCCCATTGATGTCAGTGGAATTGAAGATCTGTGAGTTTTTCAAATGGTTGTTTTTAGATTTTGAATGTCTAGAGCTTTTAGACTGTGTATTTACAATGAAGGTTTCATAAAATGCAAGATGACATTGATGGTGAATCATTGCTACAATGTCCATCAATGTAATCTGCATGAATAGTAATCCATCTCGCATCTTGCACAAAAAGGATTTTTTATGCATTTTTTCCGACCGTAAATTTTGATTTAATCTGTCTGTACAACGCGTTTCATGAGAGAAGAGACACTTAAAAATAAGGTTAGGCCCTAATTGTCCATTTTCTGAAATATGCTACAGAAAATATTTTGTAATATCCACACGATGTTATTTTGAAATATCAAATGTATTGAACCCGAAAAGAATTCGATTAAAAACTATTTCAACTCTATACCTATACAAAGAATTCTAGAATGGCAATTCCACAAAGACTGAAATTCTATAAAAATCAACAAGAATTCGACTGAATAAAAAATTACGTTTTCGTCAGACTTTTACAGAAATCAGCAGACTCCTCAGGGTAGAAATCTATAGAAAGCTATAAATTCAATAAACTTTCTGTAGATTAGTTGTGTTAAAGGATAATGTCAAGTTACAAAGGTTAATGTCAATTTACATTTTCCAGGGTAGGCCAACATAGAAAACTCCATTTCTATTTCTCCATATGAGTACAGCTTACGCTTGCCCATAATCCAAAAACTCTATCTTTTCAAAATATGTTTCAAAAATATAGACTGCGATATCTCTTTCTTAATTACGTTCGGAAAATATCAAAATAACACTTGTAAATGCTTTCAAAGCATCTTAAAACCGGCATATATGACAAACAAAACTCATTGCTTGTATCATGGAAGGGGGAGTTGTCTTTTTCAAGTTAGAGTGCTTTTCATGAGCACAGTGCCAGCCAGCTTCATCAATGGGTCAGGGAACCAGACTGCACATCCAGGGAAGAACTTCAAAAACATTGGATATAAACTTCCAATTTATCGGGTTCACATATATAGTCATAGCAACTGTTTTAAGGCACTTAGAGTCCTTCGTTATCGCTTTAAGGATGCACAAGAGTATACCTGCTTGCTTTCTGCGGCAGTTAGATCTGCAATTACTTAGATACTAACCGAGAGTTTGATGGGGGCGCTGTGTTTTACTTACTCGGTCAGAGGTTAAGGGTCAAGGAATATGCCATAGAAGCACTCTCAGGTGACAGAGTGTTTACCACCGTTGTATACACCACATCAGAACTGTTTCGTTTCGTGTGATGACCTCGTCTGTATCTCACTAAGCTTTGTACCAAACCCAGAATAGCAAACAATCTTTTTAACTGCATTGTCTCATGACGGTAACATTAACTGTGTCGACAGATGTCGACCAGTCTGTCGTCAGTATGCAATGTCACGCCGCGCGTCGGGACAGTTGTGTTGCCCGGCGGAGTAAGCTGTTTTGATCTCACTGACGTTGTTAGGCTCACAACTGTACAATGTTAACCGATGCAAGGTGAGTAAATTATCCCTTTTTAGCATACTACAGTAAACCTTGGCTTCGATAAACGTGCACCGTACAGGGCTCCAAATATGAACATTTAGTTTGTACCATATCATGAAGGTCATTACCAAGGAAAACGGATGCTACTTTCTTTGAATTTGTTCACATCGTCATCATCTCATTTAGCCATGAGAATCAGATCCGAATCAAGTAACTCCATTAGTAGTTTAAAGCAATTGAAAAACTGTGAAAAAAATTACATATTATAGTTAACCATGTTGAGGTAGGAAGTGATCTCATTTCCTACCTCACTCACAGTGTTATTATCAGGAATTTGCTCAAAATACGAGATCAAAAATCATGAACCAGGGCGATCAAATCGTTTTGCTAGTAATTTTTAGTCGGATTTTTGGCTCCACACTTCTGAAAAGTAATACACAAACATTTTCCACTGATCTGCTGGTATTTTTAGTTGTAATTGCCACAGAGGCTCAGAGTCAGTACATGTACATCATATGAAAAGATCGTGTAGTGTTGACAATTACTTTTCATCTGTCACTGTTGGAGGATAAGAAATTTTCTTGATATATATATATATATATATATATATATATATATACACACACACACACAGTAAGACCTGTCTAGACCAAATCGTACAAGGACTGAGAAAATTGTTCGGTTTGGAGCTCAGGTGTTTGGTTTATAGAGATCCTTTTCACAGAGAGATCTATTGGAATGGGAGTGGGAAAAGGGTTTAGTGTAGACAAGTTTCAAGTTTCGACAGGGTTTGGGTTAGACTAGTTTCACTGTATGTGTGTGTATAAGTGGAAGCAGGTCTCCTCGACCCTGGTCCATTTTGACCCCAGTCATTCACACCCTCTTGTTTCTGGTTTATATGGTCACCTCAACCCCCATACCCTAAGTCACTTCGGCCTCGTCACCCTTCTGTTACATGACAACATTTTAAATATATCATTCAACTTGCCTGGGAGAATTTATGGCATTTCTATGAGAATCTGCATGCTTGTTCAGAACAATAATATTGCCGTTTTTATACAAAAAATGCAGGCACCATTGTCCAGCGCCTGTGCATGGGGACAATTGGCTATGTAAAGCTATAAAATGCATGTGCAGCCTACTCTTTGCCATGGAGGTTTTTGGCACTGGTAGCTTCCAGGCCTCACTAGCTTAGAGGGCGTGGTGTACGACGAGCTTCCGCTATAGCCCTTCAAAGTGCTATGAGCATTGAATAAAACTGACGACGTGCTTTCGAGATAACAATTTACAAGTTTGTCTCTGCAATACTGAAGGAAAGGTACGAGGGGGACAACGTGACCGGGGCTGACGGAGTCAAATCAGTCAGGGGTCGAAGTGACTAGAAACCCTCCTCATGATGTTCCATGTATACAGAGGGAAGCCCTGTCTCAATGTAACTGTCAGTGTCAGGGGAGGTGTGAAATACTTTATTTATAGGGATTGGGAAATATTTGGAAAGGCAAAAGAAGCCAACTTGTGTAACTTTCCGGAAGTGCCATTTGTCAATTTCATTCATCCATTTGTCTATGATGCCGGTAAACTTGTGCAGTAAATGACAGTGGAAATGAACACATCACATCCAGGGGCCACTAAAACTGATCCTAATGTTTGTGTATGAGATAATTTCATGGATCATGTGATGTAGATACCAGTACATGTATGTACGGTACTTATACTCAACCAATGAAATTTCCTTTCTCAGACTTGGTATTCACTCATTTGATGTCGGAGTGCTGCCATGATGGTATAAAAACAGATCTTCACAGTGCTGCTGACTCATTAAGCACAACAGGTCAAGTCCTTTTCTGGTCAAATATTAATTGTTACTTTGAAAAGATAAGGACACCTGTATTTGATTGTTGAAATGCAGCTGTAATCTGCCCATCATTTATAAGCCATTATGGTCATTTTTCTGTTATTGAGATTCAGAGTACGATATCAAAAATTAACTTTGCTCTGGCATTTTCTTGATTCAAATACAATCCATTGTTATAGAAAAGTTTGCACTGATTAGGTGTCTGTTTCAGGTTGTTCAAAATTTTAAGCTGGTTTTGTTTACGGAAAGAGAAGTGGATTTTAAAAAAGTTCAATGACTTAACTTCTTTCACACACATACCAGTAGACTGGTTTATTGGTGATTTTTACTAGTTTTAAAACCAATGATTGTGAACAACTGCCAGACAGAGCCATTTGTATTCTGTCACTCATAAATGTGATCAAATGTGATCAATCAGTCTGATGGCAAATTATGAAGTGCCATGATTTTAAGATTTCCAGATAGCATCTGTGTTAACTTTCATCCTATGCCATCATTTTAGTCAAACTGTCTGTTAAATATATGTGAATGCAGTTTCAACAATTGTACTCCAAGAAACATGCACAGATACTACTGGGCTCAATTTAACCTTACTATTCTCCATGAAAATATCTTGATGGAAGGAATCTAAGAAAATCGTAAATTTTTGGTCAGAAAAGACAATGAAAGCCCACGACAAAAACTCCCACCTCTAATGGCGAACTCAAAAGAAGTGAAACATGTTCATTTACTGCTGATTATAGAGTGCTGTCTGTGTTTTCACTAAGATACAGAACAAAACAAAACATGAAGAAACAGAAAATATCAGTAAATATCTCTTTGTCATTTTTATTTACATGTACCGGTATGGTAAATATATCATTTTTATGGTGTGGTAATATTTGAGTATCTAATGCCTTCATCCAAACTGTTACATTATATTCTCTGTCTGACATCAATGCTTTACACTTCTGAACTTTCAGTCAAGGGACGGAGGTTCAATTTAAATAAGGAGATTCCATCTGCTGAACTTCAAGCATGACAATCTGAGATGGCCCCTCTCTTCAGTTTTACTCACCAATACTTTCTATGTCACCATCATTGTTAACTGTTTATTATGAGACAGGAGATCAACTCAGAAAATGCTATGTTTTCTAGTATATAAAATGGCTAACATTTATTATTGGTACGAGTAATACCAAATTTACATAGGTGACTACTGAACGATGTTATATACACTGTAATTAGATTCTTGTATTGTAAAGATAGATAGATACAGAGTGTACATACACGTGTATACGGCATTCACAGGTGCTTTGACCGAAAATCAATCTGAATGGATGTTCACACTATACATGTAATTGTGGAGCATGAGGGTCGGGTATGTCTGCCACAAGGGAACCCTATACTAGTAATTGTTGTTATGTTGACCATGACAAAAATATTCACTGTGTGCCCCAGTAAAATTAAGTCTGCTCATTATCTTATATTAAATTACATCGCTTCTCATCCCAATATAATTAGATCACTGGCATGTTGAACCTGAGCAGGGAAAGAAAAAAATGTACTACACAACGTTGTTAATTTACCGTCAAAATATATTAGCATTCCATGTTCACATATATTCCAAGGAAGCTTTATCCTTTTCCCGTCGAATATCAAATACCGGTACATCCTTGTATTTAACAAACAAATTTGAGAGTGTTCAAATGATGATAACAGATCATAGACTATGGAATAATAGTGAAAGTTTATTCACAAAATACCAGTATTTATGTTTATTTACATTGTACAGCAGAGGCATTGTCTCACACATGTAGCATCTCAAAGTTAACAATGTATGTGAACATAAACCTTGGTATTTCTTGAATTATCCATTATATTGAATTTTACAAGAAAATTAATGTAGTGCTTCATGATCACAGTCCCTCTATGGATAGAGGGACTGTGGTTTGATGAATGTTCTGTACGTACATTTGGTTGCGTGATCATGTGCATCAACAAACATACGGAACCAGCTCCTGCTGTCAAGGAATTTATCAGCCTGGGTTACTCCATTCATCATGTGATCATGTGATTTAATTATTGTGAGAAAAGTTTCTGTGAAAAAATATGGAAAAGAACAAATTCTGCCAAAATTTGAAGAATTAGAGCATTCAAATATTATAAAGTTAATAACATACTAAATAGTGGGTACAAACATCAATTTTGTTCGTTAAAAATCTGTTTAACCCTTTGAGTGCCAAAGTCAAATTTTGTCGCCTTTACAGAATATACCTCATTCAAATTTTTTCAGATTTTTGCCAAAATTTTGATAAAGAACTGTACAGTAGCAAAGGAAATGTGATTTCCATTTGATAAATTTTCAAAAATTACAGAATTCATAAAATTTGGTAAAATATTACAATAAAATTTTGATGGGAAAAATTACGGCACTGAACAGGTTGATCACCCATTTGCCACTTGTACATGTATCTCCAAAAGGGGTACCGACGACTGATTGCATTCTTAAACTTTCATCTGTCTCACGAGACTGAAATAAGAGTTTAAAAAATTGCATTTTTAGTAAAATTTCAGAATTTTTATAACATAATATCTATACCACCATACTTCTGAAATTGTAGGGAACCTGGAGCCCAAAATGACATTCTTCTTCAAGCTATAGCAAGAACAGGGCAAAATAAGAAACAAGATCAAAATTGTGTAAGGAGTAATAACCAGCTGTAGATGTATGTGTCAGATTATTCAAGGCTCCAAACTAAAAAATTTATGAGATCATAGTGGGTGTATAATTATATGAATTATGGATAAAAAATGAAAAAGTTGACTAGGTCAAAGGTTGAAATTCCAATGTGCTTTACTATCAGCAAGTTACAGGGTAGAACTATTTTATTTTGGGGAAGAGTACAGGATTTTGGGGGGGGGGGGGGATTGTTGGCTGATGACGGAGAAAAATAATTTGTTTGTGCAATGGCTCAAGAAAATATATTCCAACGGATTGGAGGAAATAAAAGTTTGTCTTGATATGCCTGTTATCAGCAAAAATTTGGAAGCTCCGATTGTAGTGTTTGTGTATTTTGACAGCATTCTTGATACATGTATATGCACCCAACAACAGTATGGTTAAAACTCATTGCAGTCATTGTTGCAATTGGCAGACATACATGTACTGGAACACATACACTTTGCAGCATAGCAATATTTATACAATCAAGGTTTTACTTTGTGACTTGATCAGTAAAGAGTGAAAATACAGGATTATTTCCAATACAATGTATTATTCTCTGTATGCTGTAAGATTAGTATGCTGGATTGCACTGCACATGCAAGACATTTTCACATGGCTCCTGGTAGCATTATGACAGCTTGAAGGAAAGCAATTCACAGAGCTTGTGAATACAGCACTTCCTAAACCATTTTTTACCCCTTAACACATGTACATTTAATTTGAAATAAATGAAAACCTAGATTCTGAACTTTTACTCATTGCTACTTGTACAGAATGCTGCAAGTTATCGATAGGTGCAGTTGTGAACTAGTGACAGGTAGATACAGGTACTCATGTACTCATAACAAAGAAAAAAAACATTTGCATATTGTTTCTGGATATTGAAAAAATAATTTTATTTGACTGATGGTAAAAGCAATTGTTGTTTGAGTGACAGAAACAAATATCATTGGCATACCCTCTTTCTCCATCCCTTTGAAATCAAATGGTTCTCACCTAACAGTTGAAAACAGAAAAACAAGGTACTCTCGTGATAGATCTGTTAAAAGCCAGTGTTCTTACATTGTATTTCTCAATAAGATGTTGACTGTCAATACCATTCAGACACTGCATTTACCGTACAGTGTGTCATAAGCCTTTAGTTACATACTGTATGTATACCGGTACCATTTCACATTCTATGGGCATAACAATATTTTATTCCAAACATTCAATTTCCTGATAATACAATAATTAATTCAATAATATCACCACTGACATAAAAATTATCTGAGATTTAGAAATGCCATGATAATAAAGTCATACCTAATATATACACTTACAAAATTATTACATTATGTTTGAACTGAAAAAGTTCAGCTAAAATTATTGTAAGATTTACCAATTTTGCCTTCTCTCCTTTGGTAGACATTTATTGAGAAAAAGGAGATTCATATGAATGATATTTGTTACTAGGCAGACAGCTGTAACATCAGTGGAATACAAATAATCCTTGCATTGTACATCAAGGTTGAGAGGTACATACTCTTATCTTTGATGTTACCATAACCATTGTTCCTCTTGTGATTTCAAATGCCTCAGGATTACAAGCTGCTGTCCCCCTGTTACCATGGTAATACATGCGTCATAATGTAGCTTTGGTAGATGTGCTGTAATGATGGGTTATCAGGGCCAATTACATCAACTTTGGTCATCCATAGATCAGCCAGTACCGGTATCTACAGCTAAAATTTAATTAGGTAATGTGATCAGTTGAGCAAAACAAACATATCAATGATAGAATAGAGTTGATATACTGATATCAGAGAGAGTTTGGTAAATTTCTTCATTGTGTATGCATGAACCTTAACATACTGTTAAGCATGTCTTTTTGCAAGCATCCTTTTGTAGCAAATTTAGCAAAGTCTGTCAAATAGCTAATTAAATATGCCACCGATTTGATCGTTACTCTATATTTACTATGGTTAGGATGTCCTTTGAGCTACATTAAAAAGCTGCTGATTGCAATAAAATCTGAAAATGCTAAAAAAGCATGCAGCTAATAAAAGGTGTTTTACACTAGGTCTTAGTTAAGAAATAAATTGTAATTGACTCTTTACTGTGAACAATGGAGCAGGACAAATACCAGTAGAGGTTAATTAATAAGCAAATGATAAATGTTGTAAAAATAGAATTCGGGTATAAAATCAATTTTTGACTCAAATACCCCATAATGATAGAGCGTTACTTGTTAACGTGCAAGATAAATGTTATAAGTTCAAGGCAATATGCAGGTGTGTACTCCTTCAAAATCCACTAATTTCATGACTTTCGCAAACACTATATTGTCAATCTGAATCAAGATACATCAAAAGTTCCTTCTTTTTATTGAACTTTATTTACACATGACGTACTGGTACATGGACACAGAGATTAACCATGGTTCATGGTCAGGATGCCTGGTAGGCTCATCGACCCATACAAGACTATTGTATTCATTATTGGTAGACCAAGTTAACCATCAACATTTGTCTTGTGAGCTTTGCTGCTGCCATCTCATGATCAATAAATTACATACCACAGGTATTACCTACAGCCTTTGTAGTAATATTTCATCAGAATTCATCCTGTCTAATACTTATCCAGATCCCAAAGCAACACTGCCATCAATAAATGTCTCATGGTATGTTTGATGTTTCAAAGGCAAAAGGTAATGTCTTTGAAATATTGTAGTGATTCATAGACATGTAGATATGCTCTGCATTATACAAAAGACAAAGTCATTTCTCTCACAAAGCTTGAACTGAACAATTTCTCATATATGACCAAGGAATAGCTTACAAATCATCCAAATCATCATACATGTATAGATACATATATACATATTCCCATGGCCAGGATTATACGATGAAGAAAAATAAGTTGATTTGAGGGGTTGATTTTATAATGCCAGATTTATGAATAATAGTATAATGACAAACAGGTTTCTGATTTGTAGGGTACATGTGCAGAAATTTTTTATGAAATATCTTCTATGATCATACCACCCATGTTCACCTACAGTATACTGTATGAACAGGTAAGGGGGCTTAAAAATTGCTTCCTTTATTGGCTTTGCTTTCAACAACACTGATCTGTTCAGATTAGTGACTGACCAGTAGCGTCTGGTGTCTGATGTCCATAATGTCAATTTCTCATGAAAAGCTGGTCCCATTGCTTTGATATTTTGAACAAGTAGTCCCGGGGAAAGCATAAATTTTACTCATGTAAATTACATGAATTTTTTGTCAGTTTTCCTCCAAAATAATTCTTTGTCACCGAAACAGCTGATACATTTACCTGTCAAATTGGGTTTTGGTTCCTTGGGATGACCTTATTCAGTTTTGGTTGAATAGTTGTGACATTTACATATTTGTATTTTGGGATTGTCCCCCTCATTTTTTGTCAAAACAATGTTTTCTCTGTAACTGCACTTAGAATAGCTTAGATGTTTGAAATGTACAGGTGTGTAGAGGCTTCACTTAATGTATATGTAGATGTATACAAATGATGATCAATATATGTGTACATATCTTAAAGGGGCAGGTCATTTCTCACCATTATCTAAAAGCAAATAGACAAACTTTTAAAGTTTCAATGGAAAACAAAGTTTAACACAATGTAAATACTCAATGTCAATAAGAATTAATGTGAGAATTAGGGATTGAGGACTACCCCTTTAATCTTTCTGGTGATGATTGTCGCTCCACTTTCACAGACATATACAGTAGCTGTAGAGATAGGTTGGTTGACTGTGGAGTCAGTCATCCATCTTGTGTTATCTGTTGTCCTCCATCAACTTTGCCCTATTTTTCAAAAGCTGCTGTTCATAAATCTTTGATATTTTATGTACAAGTCAGTCAACATGACCAAACTCTGTTCTTAATGTAATAAGGATAATTTGCAGTTTTCTATTACCATGCATGTACATGTACTTGTACAGATATTACCTGCAAAGTAGACACCACTCTGAACAACTGTGACTGCTTTCAAGGTGATACTGTTAACTCACTCACAAAGTTTCCTTCTCAGAAACTATAGGGTCAATTTATTGAAATTTGTCTTGCAGAATCTGACATGTGTTGTTATATACTCTTTACATGTAATTGTATCGATATCAAGATGAAATGATTGATATTGTTGAAATCATTAGGGCAAGGCTTCATCAAAACAACTGACTAACTGTTCCACAAGGTTTTATAGAAAAATTAAATCAAGGATTAATATCATATCCTCATAGTAATATACACAGATATTACATGTACCTGTTAAGTACACAATTTGGATCACTTTCAACAGGTGCCACCAACCAGTAAATTTCATCAATTTCGCAAAATCATCACAAAACATGTTTTGAAGGCTGACATACCAATTTTACATATTTTTGACCTTGACCTAAAATTTGGAGGGGAAAGTACATGTAGAGCTGTTCGTAACTTCCCTCCCACTGGCATACACAGAAAATGTGCCCTCCCACTGAATTTTGATGCCCAACGCCCTGCTGTAACTATAGTCTGCCCGCTTCCCACAACAAATCAAGCTCCCCACTGCCCTCTCCCTACTGCTAAAATTCCCCATTGCTCGCTAGATGCCCACTAGGCAACCCCAGATCAACGCAGAACTGTGCATTGCTCCCCTCTAAGTTAGGCACTCAATCTCCCCTTAAGTTCTATCAACTAGGCTTTCCCCTCTCTCAACATATTTTCTGGTACCCATTGTCAAAAATTTTCTCCCCGCCCGCTGAAAATAATAAAATTTCTTCCCCACTGACAGTAAATATCATTTTTTTGTCCCCGCCCACTGATTAGTTTTGAAATTTGCCTGCCCGCTGAAAAACTGCCACGGACACCTTTTTGCATGAACAGCTTAATTAGTTGGCGGCACCTGTTTCAAAGTTAAATTGGTAACTCACTCACAAAATGATACTGTAACTTTAGAATGTCATTGTTTTCATCAATGTTTTTGTTCTTTTGGAGATTATACATCTTTTTAATTCATTCTGTGAACCTTCCTTCAACTTTGAATATTATTGTATGTAGAAATAGATATGCTTGAGCAACTATAGTTACAGGGATAAGTTCATACATGTATGCTCAAATGTATACAGCTTAAAAGATGGAAATGAAATATTTACCTATACCATTGTGCACAGTGAAATAGCGTTGCCTTCCTGTAATGTTTTTGAAATCGTGGCGGAGTGTAATATTTAGAATTGTGAATGCCAACTTAGTTTGCCCGGTGTCCTGCAAAAAAGTACACACTATGTATAGAATATTGGGTCCAACATTAATTGCGTGTAATTTCTTCCAGTTGTTTATTGAAAATACACCTTTTCATTGTAGGAACCATTCATTCATTTTGAGAGCAAAAATTGCCAGTAGAAAACAGTCTGTTAAGGTACATGTAGAATACACATCAGGGACAGATACTCTCCAACTATTACTGTTAGTCTATCACATGGGGAAACTCATTTGAAAGCTGATGGGGCAAAAGTTTCAGTTTTTCAATTTCGAGGCACCTATTACCTTAACTGTTACTTACATGTAGATATATTATTTAATAATAATAAATAAATGTATAATAATAAATGTATATATAATAACAATATTTGCATTATTACATTCTTTAGAATATTGTCATTATTTTTTTATTTATAATATTCATTTTTTTATCTCCTGTATGTTATTGTTGTTTGCTTTTTTCATTTGTACATATTTCATCTCATTAGGGTGACTGGCTTTGTATAGGTGGTTCACACCTGTTTCAGTCATCCTATCCTATGTCGGTACACGTATCGTGTCCGCTGTGGATGAATATTATAAATAAATAAATAAATAAAATAAATAAATTATTTGGAATTTTCTTTTCATTCATGTACATACATGTACATGTATACGTATGGCTTTCAAAGTTGTCCGTGTAATGTTCTCATGTTAGTTTGTTCTGAATTATGACAAAACTTCTAACATATGTAGTTTAACTCTGCCCAAAAATTACATTCAAAGTTTAATACCTCCTAGTACCGTAATGTATATACAACCCAATATGAGATTGGGTTTGCTCGGTATAGATAAAGGTTATATCTTAATTGATGATGGTCTACATAGGAGCACAGTGTCATTGACACTATTTTTATCATTTTCCACACAGATATCACTGGTCATGGACACATACCTCCAGTACATGCATTGCTGTCACTGACAAACAAGTTTCTTCATGTCTACATGGATGTCACCTCTGATTAACTGTTCTGGACAAAGAAATCTCATCATTGCAATACCAGGGAATATATGTCTCATTTGTACAGAGAATTGCTGAATCTCTCACACAAGAGAATGCCACAACTCACTATCAACAAGACGTTATTTCACAAGAAAAAACGGTCACAACATTCGCAATAGTTTCAGTATCCTAGTTTTCAGTGTATAAAATGTCAACCTGTTCATGTGCATGTCTATGGAGGGCATTCAAAACATGTTGGTCCAGAAACTGTCCATGTTTTGACTGTTTCACTGGAGACTGCTCTGGAGTATGCATGATCATCATTTGTTTCTGCACTATTGGAGTGTCATTGACTCTAATCGGCGTCTTTGTGCTCTTGAAAGGCTACGTATTTGATGATGACAACTTTGTACAAGTCGTAGGTCTAGTGGAACTATCTCTGGGACTGTTTTTCTGTCTCTTATCATGCCTTGGTACGTGGGCATTTTCAGTGAGCAGAAAAAAGTCAACTGCTATGAGACGACAACCACAAAATGAAGGCAATAATAAACACAAGGAACAGGCATCATCCTCAGAGTATCCCACGGATATCGCTCTTCAGGTCATTCAAAATGGAGTCACTCCAACCGGGGCAGTTCCAAATGATCGTGAGAACTGCCTTGAGGAGGTGCCACCCACCCCTCCCCTAATGGGTGAATCACCACTTGACCTCTATGTTCATTCAGGACCACCATCAGAGTTTGGCAGTGCATCAAATATTGGAATTGACAATGAACCTGCCGTTGTCATGGTGAAATCAAGAGACACTGATATGGACAACTCTGAGGACAATGGAATCCCAGCCATAAACACATCATTCCAATTACATAGTACTAGAAAAGATGAAGACCCTAAAGACAGGTAAGTTAATGGAATTCAGAACCACCAGTATATTGGAACATGTACATGTTTTGTATTGTACATGTATGTCTACCATGGCCGTTTGAATAGTGTGAAATCCATGTTTCCTGATCATTTGTAACAATCAGAGAATAGAGACACAAATCTGCTGACTCAATGGAACTTCTGTCAGATACAATGTAGATAAGTTTGTTTCGACTCATAATGGTCATTAAAATGTGGCAAGTTCAGTAGTGTTACTTGTGGGTACACTAGTATGTATCCATCACAGATGCTTAAACGCACAAGGGCCTTGAACCAGACCTGTCCCAAATCTCTAGGCATATTAATGTCATAACAGAATGAACAGAAGGAAAAAACCGGCAAAATGCTGTCATGTTGATATTGGAGTAAGACCACAAACAGCCATATAAACCCTGTCATGGTGATATTGGAGTAAGGCCACAAACAGCCATATAAACCCTGTCATGGTGATATTGGAGTAAGGCCACAAACTGCTATGTAAACCCTGTCATGGTGATATTGGGGCACACAGTCCATGTAGCCGACAATGAGATGCAAATGATATGCGGTAAAGGTCTCCTCGACTAACTTTCAGCTGGTTGCTCACTTTCTACTATTTTTATAGTATTTTATACAAAGGCACAGACTTATTCTACCTTCAACTTAAAACTGATAGTGATTTTGTAGCTCGTTCTTTACTATTTTTCATACTTTTTGGTAGCCGGTAACAGACACTTCGTGTTCGTGTCGGCTACATGGACGATCTGCCGATATTGGAGTAAGGCCACAAACTGCCATGTAAACCCTGTCATGTTGATATCTGAGTAAGGCCACAAACTGCCATGTAAACCCTGTCATGGTGATATTCGAGTAGGCCACAAACTGCCATCTGTCATGTTGATATTGGAGTAAGGCCACAAACTACCATGTAAACACTGTCATGTAAGGCCACAAACTGCCATGTAAACCCTGTCATGGTGATATTGGAGTAAGGCCACAAACTGCCATGTAAACCCTGTCATTGTGATATTGGAGTAAGGCCACAAACAGCCATGTAATTCCTGTCATGGTGATATAAAGGCCACAAACTGCTATGTAAACCCTGTCATGGTGATATTGGAGTAAGGCCACAAATGCCATGTAAACCCTGTCATGTTGATATCTGAGTAAGGCCACAAACTGCCATGTAAACCCTGTCATGGTGATATTCGAGTAAGGCCACAAACTGCCATCTGTCATGTTGATATTGGAGTAAGGCCACAAACTACCATGTAAACACTGTCATGTAAGGCCACAAACTGCCATGTAAACCCTGTCATGGTGATATTGGAGTAAGGCCACAAACTGCCATGTAAACCCTGTCATGGTGATATTGGAGTAAGGCCACAAACTGCCATGTAAACCCTGTCATGGTGATATTGGAGTAAGGCCACAAACTGCCATGTAAACCCTGTCATGGTGATATTGGAGTAAGGCCACAAACTGCCATGTAAACCCTGTCATGGTGATATTAGAGTAAGGCCACAAACTGCCATGTAAACCCTGTCATGGTGATATTGGAGTAAGGCCACAAACTGCCATGTAAACACTGTCATGTAAGGCCACAAACTGCCATGTAAACCCTGTCATGGTGATATTGGAGTAAGGCCACAAACTGCCATGTAAACCCTGTCATGGTGATATTGGAGTAAGGCCACAAACTGCCATGTAAACCCTGTCATGGTGATATTGGAGTAAGGCCACAAACTGCCATGTAAACACTGTCATGTAAGGCCACAAACTGCCATGTAAACCCTGTCATGGTGATATTAGAGTAAGGCCACAAACTGCCATGTAAACCCTGTCATGGTGATATTGGAGTAAGCTTAGGCCACAAACTGCCATGTAAACCCAAGCAAAACAAATACACATAAAGGCTAACATGTACTGGTTGTACTAGTGAAAAAAATGATATACTTCAAACAAAGAGCTACCCTTGAACAAGGGATTCAGTTCCTGATCTTTATTGAATAAAAAAAATTGCACAACACCTGTAATTTTTTTATTTGCACTGACTTATAGGATATTTTATCTAATATTGCAATATTACAATTAAACTTCTAGTCAATGTTCATGTGCAATCACATCTCAGATTTCTTTATCTTGTTCAAGATGTCATTTAATAGCTACCGTACTGTAGTACATGTAGGTTGATTGATTCTGATTTCTAGTGTTACTGGCTTTTGAAGTGAAAATTACATGTAGAATGGCAACATACACACTGTGTATTTTACATTGTTTCTGAGCTCACGTGAAATCCATTTCAGCAAAGACTGATCCTGTTTTGCATGTGTGTAATTTTCAAGTAGAAATTTACCAACAATTGACCAATGCAGGATGTTGGTGATATGCGAGAGAGTCCTATTCAGAAAAAATATAAATACATGTACCAGTACAATGAATAGTATGGTTATTGTGTAGTGTACAATTGTACAGCACTTCCATCCCACATTGCCTATAACTGCTACTGTATATACATGTATAAATGTATTTGAAAAGCAGCATGCAGATTCAAAGCCCAACGGTTCTGTTGAAAAGTATTCAAAAATTATGTGCATGTGCAATCAACTTCAGCCAAACGTTTTTGACCCAAGTAATAATTTCAATGCGGTGGAAGTGTCACTAAATACACTCTGTTTATTAATTACTTTACAGACCATCAGGGAACAAAATGGAAGCAAACTTGACATCTGAGGTTTCTCTTGTTGATGCAGAAGATGAGTTGATCTAGTGAAGATGAGTTGATCTAATGAAGACAAGCAAACATGTATAACATCTGTTAATCATGATGGTATGTGAAGAAGAATTTTATTGAGAGCAAGGCATTCACAAGAACTGTGTATGTGTGACTGCTTTTGTCTACTAACCAACCATGAAAGATGTTGTCATTTGTCTTCAAATTAGCTGAACTTACCCAACTTCAATAAGATTCCATCCAAATTGAATATTCAATAATCTACTGGGAATGATATCGATAAGAGCAGAGACACATTGATAAATGGGATAAACACAGATTTTAGGGAGCATATATCATAAATTGAATATGACATATCCAAATGTGACCATGTTTTGATTTGTAGCAGATTACT
Organism: Ptychodera flava; assembly: GCF_041260155.1. Lineage (NCBI taxonomy): Eukaryota > Metazoa > Hemichordata > Enteropneusta > Ptychoderidae > Ptychodera > Ptychodera flava. The sequence continues at coordinate 37,460,723 of NC_091942.1, forward strand.
GTGGAGCCCTAGCTCTTGTATTTTCAACAATACCTCTCCTGTCTGATCATTCATAGTTTATGGATGAACTGTGCTTGATGCAGACACTTAATTCAGTCAGAATGGTACTTCGTAAAAAGTACTGTAAAAGTATTGATTATTTACCAGGATTAATTTTGCTATTTTCGCTGATAAATGAAATTCCACTCAAAATGTCAAATGACAATAAATTCTATTGTTTTGTTGGCAATCAGTGAATTTAAATTCCAGTAAAAATATATCAAACATCAAAATATGGACATTAAATACTAGTGACAATTCCAGGGTTTTCTTTTTTCATGACATGCATCCAATGTGTTAGTGTAAATGTTACTAATAGATTATGTACATGCAAGGTAACCCAGAGTATTCAAACCCATCCCCCTGCTAAAAAACATCAACAATCAGTTGCAAAAAACTCCAGGTGACAACTTCCACTTCTTGTACTGTAGATAATTTTCTACCTTGGCAATTTTCACCGATAGATCAAATCTGCTCAATGAAATTCCCAATTTGTAGATCATTGCTTTCTTGTTCTGTATGCATTAAGGTAGTACTAGTGTGTGCCTCGAAAGTGAAAAACTTAAACTTTTGCGAAAACTTTTCCCAGGGAATCTTTCAACCATTCTCTTTCAAAACCAAAAATAAAAATCGGGGGTCACCGTGCAAATTCTTGTACTAAAGAAACAAACTACTCAAAATTTACCAATATTTGAAATTCAAAATGGTCACCTTCAACAAAGACTGATCCTGTCTTCACTAGATCAACTCATCATTTTCGATTTTAAAAAAACTAAGATGGTGAAAAATTTTCTAACACCAAGAGCTTGAACATGACCCCCAACAAGTGGTATATCAGAAAAGAATTGTAAAAGTTAGAGAGTCCGAATATCTGTCTCCGAGGTGCATTCTACCTTAATGCATTAATTTTGTCATCTGAAAATAATATACCCAAAAGTACAAGAGATAATTTGACCCTAAAGTACCAGAAATTATTTGACCCAAAACTATCTCAAAATTGAATGCAAATCTTGCTTGCAGTTTTATATATGCAGTAAGCATTTATTTCTGAAGACAAACTGGCTGTGATTCTGGAAGTGTTTTGATATGATTGACTACCAAGGATTATCTGACAGTTACACTGACAGTACAGGTCAGGAATAGATTTCTGACCTGGCAAGTCTATGTCATAATACCTACACAATGTATGATATACATAGTTCTGACTTATGTCTTCCTCATTTGCATAAGCCAAACCAAAGCGATTCATAAATAATAAGAATATATGTATAACAATTAATGAAGCAAAAGAGAATAATAAGAAAAAATAACTTGACCAATTATATTCTTTGGTTTTTTTCTATGTGTCTTTATGTCTTAGGATCAGCTATCTCTGTTTCAAAATACCTATAGTCTTTTTGACCTACCTGTAACCATAGCCAGTCAAGAAGGAAAGACTTGTTATGCTGTAACCGACATTTCTAAAATCTGGATATATGCGCCCTCAACGGCTAACATTAGTTATTCCTGTCAGTGTATGGCTATACTCTGGCTGTACTTAGTACAGGCAGAGTCAAAAAGACAATAGGTACACAGCTTAATGCATAGGTAGTTAATCCTATGGCAGTAAAACAAAGGGCACATAAAAAAATGAAAAAAGTGTTCTTTATTTACCATAAACAACAAGCTGAAAAGAAAACTGAAAAGAAGAAAAAAAACAAAGAATAAAATTGGTCGAGCACTTTGATTTTCTTATCATTCTCTCGTTTCAAAAATATTTACCCTGTTCACACTGAGAAAAGTGCGTCACCACTACACCAACATCACTTTTACAATTCTTATCTGAACTCTCAGCGTTGGCCTAGCAACAGACCAGTTTGTCTGGATCTATCCGGATCTGGAGGGGGTCTAGGGCTGACACAAAATCAGAGTCAGCCCAGATATCTGTGTGTGGATATACATAACACTGATTGATTGCCAAGTTTGATCATCAGGATTACAATTCCTGGAAGTTTTCAATCCAGCCCTGACCATCCCATGTTGTCAGTACAACAACTTACCGCCTTGTTTCACTCTGCAAACCAGATTATATCAGCTGGTTCAGAGTGCTTGTACAACTTACCGCCTGGTTTCACTCTGCAAACCAGATTATATCAGCTGATTCAGAGTGCTTGTACAACTGACAGACACAGACATGATAACAGCATTGTTCAAATTGCCATGTTCTGATCATTTCTTCACTGCTGACGAATCTGATTCCTGCCCGTAAAGATATGCTGAAGTTGTCTCTGATGGTTAAAATAATCAGTGGCAATCATAGTAGCCCTTCTTGTGCATACTGTAGAACATGTACGAAAAAGCATGTACAGTACAAACATTGTGATGTTAATCCAAGGCTGCCATTTTCAACTTTGAAATCAGAGGTCACCTTAAGAGTTAAAGTTATGTTGGCGTATTTTGTCTTTGAGATCATGTCTGAACATAATTAGATTTAATAATGGGTCTGGTGCTATGTCAGATCTATTTGGCCCTAGCCAAATTTGTCTGTGTGAACCAGGTTTTTTATACATGTATTCTAATTTATTTATGAATCCCTGTGACCTTATCAATGAATAATCACCCTGAGTTCTGTCTATAATCTTTACAATGTCTTTTGGTGTGGAAATCGGTATCTGCATGAAGTACATCAAAGTGTCTTCTTCAAAAGAAAACACTTTGCACTAACTGACACTTTGTAGATTCCAGAATTCATGCTGCTGTTTTTGTGATGTCTTTAGGAGAGGCATGTCATAACTGATGAGATACTACTTTTACCGTTAAATGGTCAATGACAAATGTTTTTTGTAATGCTTGAATTTTTTGTAAATACTTCAATAAATTGTACAGTAGTGATAATGTAACTACCATTATAAATTACCTAGAATTATTATGACAAACAATTATCAACAGACGAAATCAAATTTGTATTTTATGATGTTACATTTATCCAAGCAACACTTAGACTGAAAAATGTGTTTGAAGTCAATGATTTTGTATAATTTGTGATTTTTAGGCATTGGTTACATTTAGTGCAGTGTGTTACAAAGCTGTTTGGATGTTGTCACTCTTTGTTTATCAAATGCAGCATGTGTTGTCAATCCTCAAACAAATAAGTAGACACTCATTAGATGACAGAGAAAGTGATTGTTTGATAAGGTTGATTTGACCTGTGTTTATCTGATTTTATTGATTATTTGGAATGGCTATACAGATCTATTCCAAGTATTGTATAAATTCATATTCTGTACATTCTCCAATTTTCATGCAGACTACCTGCTGACTTGTGTGTCTAAATCTAACATAATTTTTCCAAGGTTTGAAGGACGTCATCTTTTGCATATGGTTACAGTACAGACCAATTTAGCTTACTTCCAATCTTTGGTGAAATGTACCTGTTTAAACCATGGCAGCCAACCCACAGAAGTCCGAAAATGTGCATGATCTTAAAACAAGCTAGTAAATTAAAGTTGAACTCACAATATACCCCAGTATAACACAAAACAGCTTTGAGCATCACTGTACAGTGTACATGTCATTCTTTATCAAAGAATGTTAACCTTGGACACAATTTGTATCTGTAAAAGGAGTGTCAACAAAATATTTGAGTCACTTTCAGTCATATCATTTTTAATGCATTCAAAAAGTTGATGTTGGTGCCATAACTAATCAATAATTGATCACTCGTTAAAACAGTCCAATCATATTGTACAAAAATCATGAAGGAAGTTATAATTTAAAGAATACAATCAGTGCATTTTACACTTCATCTACATGTTTAACTTTCAGTTTATGACTTCTCAGTTTTGAGATACTATAGATGAATTGCCTGTCCACATGCATCAACTCTGCTGCAAATTGTAAGCACGCTATACTTGGTGTGAACCGTCCAAGAATTTGATATTTTCGTATTGTAAAGGACTCAACAGAAGGACTCAAAGTAAGCTTATTATCACGAATTCTAGGTTCATTTACATGTATTTGATGTATGTTAGTATTTCAGTTCGGTGACTTCTGACCTAAGAGACAACATTATTAAATTTAAAACCTTTGACATGATTAACTTCACAAGGATACAATCCCTGTAACAGGGTTTGTTTCCTGTATGTTTTCTTAAAATAAAGTTTTCTTTGTGTTTAACATATATTTTCAGTAGGCCAAATGCCCCTACTCTTAATTTTTTCAGGTTTTGTTACAGATGCTTTGAAATTACAAGGAACAATGACAGAGAATGTGAAATCCATCCATACATTTGCATTTATATGATGTAATATGCCGACACTGAACTTTGAAAATTTGAATCAAGCACACTTCACAAAACAGTGCAAAAGTTGTCCATGAGTAACATCACATTATACATCAGAAGTACAGTACTGTCATGCAGTGTATTTTTGCTACTTTTCATATTGTGCATTTTTGATTGTTTTGTAATACAATGTGCAAAGTGTAAAAAACATCGCTTTGATTTTGTACATACAGCGAGTTCATTCATATATTTTTTATATCAATATTTATATTTATACAGCGTAGATGTATAATATTTTAGATGTATAATGTTGTAGATTAGTTTCAAGAACCCAGCTGTGCTACTCTTTTCATAAAACATCTCAAATGAAACATAACAACAGTTTCCTCAATGTAAAGCCCTTAGCTCTTTTGGAGTTGTCAATGAGCCACTCACAGGTCATGTGACATTATATAATATCTCTCTTATATCCTGTTATGTTCACTCCTGAGTATAGAAGATAGAAGTCAGCTTCAAGAATGTAGTAGTGAGGATGTAATTTTTCAGAGACTGGTCGAGTACTGGTGCAATATGATTGAAGTTCATGTCAATGGCATACAAAGTTTGCACTATGACCATGAAATCAAATATCAAATCAGTGACTTTTCCATTGTACACACAAATAACAAAACCAATCTTATTTATACAGTATACATTTTAAAAAGTCCCTATTATTTCTAATTGTATCTATTTGGTTTATCTTCAACTCTCCATGTCACAAATTTCTGTAAATCTTACATCGTTGAATTGAATGAAAAGTGAATTTCTACTTTAATTTTTCAAGTTCTATGGTGAGCTTCAGTGATAGGGTTACTTAGAGTATTTACCAAGAGGATTGGTGTTGACTTTGCTTATTAGGTAACAAAAACCACAGTTCATGATACTCTCAGTTTGGAGATCATTTGTGCATGTGGAGATGATGATGAGAAGAAAGGGTGTATAACCTTGAACTTGTGTATTTATCAGTATAGCTGCTGTCACAGTAACAGTTCTTGTTTCAAAAACTACAACCTTCCATGGATATTAGCAATATAATAAATACATGTCATATTTTCATATCCAATCTCATTATTTTTGACAATTTCTCTGATTGTCCAACATGAAATGTATTTTGTTCTTATCATACCAGTTGTCACTATTCATTTTCAAAATTTCTTTCACCTCAGTGGTATCATGTTGACAATTTTGATCCAATCAAATAAATAATGATTTGTAATGGGCGACATGTCAATGGCCATTTTCACTTGACTGTGGTGTACTCTGTCCATGTTATTATTATAGATAGCACTGTAGGTATGCTCTACAATAACAGAATGTTTGATTTTGTTAATAACAAGGTTTTAGTTTTAACAGGTTACAATCCGTGGGATTGTGTAACTAGCCTGGTATACGATGGATCATCACCACTATTAAGATCATCAACATCATCAACATCATCATCATCATCAACATCTTCATTAAATTTGCCATCATTGTCCTTCTTATAATCTCTAAGAATTTTTCTGAACCAACTTTTATGGTTTGTTGATTACAGAATTTCAAATTTATTCCCAATTTTTGTTGCACTAATACTTTGTTATTTTTTTTATATTGAACATAACATTACGTGCATTAATTTGATGATTGATATATTTTTGATCACGTATTTACATTTATACTTTTTCCAATTCATGTCATTATGTATGTTCTGTTTGATTCATAAAATCCAATGATTTGATGTATCAAACATCTATAATAAAGAAAATCTGATACTCGTACCAGAAAATGTTCATTTTATTAAAGAAATTTGTGTGCCTTTGACAGTGTGTTTTTGTGATCACATTAAAGCTATCTTTCCCAAAGTAAACTTGATAACTGCATACCTACAGTTTAAACAACTCAGTCGGCATCTGTGACACATTATTGTTGAAATAATTATCATTGGGCCTCAACAAGATTTTAATCTCTGTCATTAAAATCAATGGCAAAATTCAGCTGTTGTAATGAACAGTATAGTAATTGTATTGTACATGTGTTCCAGCAGCAACAAGCTTGAGCCAAATCTCAGCATCAATGTTTATGTTACTGGGTTTCCTGTACACAGTATATCTCATTCCCTACACACATGTAAATGTTTATGTCTCATGTATTTTATCTTATGGCTCTTCCAAGATTAAATGTCTCTGCTTGTCCCTCCATGTCATTGCCAATATCATGTTAATAATTTATATTTGCTTACATACTGTACATATATCATGGTGTATGTCTACCAGTATTGGCAATAGCTTTCTTGCCACCAGTAAACCCTGCAGTGTACCCTCTTTTAGGTCAAATAAAAATGTGTGTTTCCAGTAATATGCTTCAGAAATTTAGGGTAGGTTGGTTGGAGAAAATTTTTATTTCTATTTTTTATTGGCTGTGACCCATAAAATACGGTAAAATTGAGAGAATTTATTAGAAATGTTTTGAAAAATTTGGAAAAACATGTGTAGGGTCAGCAGGTTTTTATAGGGTAGTTCGGTTACCAGAGAAACACATATTTTTATTGGGCTTATATTAATGTAAGGCCTTGCATTTCACAATCATTGAGGAAGAATAGCTGCAATCTTTGATAATATTTTTCCTACTTTTTAATAAATCAAATACATTTCCTTCTCCCCATAACATAGTATCAGCATTGCAAAGACAATGCATTTGGTAAAATGTTTTATGTTATTTTGACAACAAATTGTAGTCCAGACAACGAATCAGTTGATTAGCATTATACACAATATGGTGTATGGCCTGTGCTAACAAAGTGAATATACTAAGTATTGTTGTGCAATTTTGAAAAAAAAATTCTTTACAAGCAGAGCGGCAAAAGCTTCAGCCAACGGACCTTCCGATATTCAAGCAGGTTGATGAGATTAACATAAAATGTACCTCAAGGTTGTTTGGACAATGTACATAATGCCATCATCCTGAGGAAGAATGAGAATATATCCCTTCAAATCTGTTGGCAAATAATAGGATGGGTATCATTTCAAAGGATATATATACTTTAAAGTAATATTTCAGTATTTTAATTCACAAAAACTCTGTGGAAGGCAAGACCAAGTGCAGCCTTGAACTTCAGATCTGTTGACGATGTGTTTTTTTGTTTTTTTGTTGTCTTTTTTTTCGAAAAAGATAAATTTATTTCAACAAAGTCGCAAATAAAACAAATCTACATAACTGTGAATGTGTAAAAAATTACAATGATCTGTTGACAATGTGATGAAGTTACCTTGCCCCATGTCTTCAGTGTGAATTGTAATTGAATCCCCAACAACATGTAGAGTGCTCCATGCAACTATGATCGTGTGACATGAGCCGCGCGCGTTGCCATAACAACAGTAAACAGCAAGCTCAGCGTCACTATTAGTCACGGAAACACTAAGTGCTATGCATTGACATTAGTTTCTCTGCTGTTTATTGTGGTGACTGCTGGCTCATGCCCTACTCTCAGATCAGCAGATGAAAGAATTGCGTCTGTTAGCCACCTGTTGAATCGAAAGTTGAGACCGACGCTGCCAACTATAATATAATCTCAGTGTTAGGGGGCCGGAGAGTGAGAAAACAACAGTGGACGACGTTCCATTATTTCACCCTTACAAAAAAGTTAACCGGGTGGTCCAACAAGATCTGTCGCCTGTTTCAGCCCTAGGATATGGTAGGTACAGTTAATTTCCTGGCCAACCGTGACCTGTGCATTGCGGTGTTAAAGCATCCCTTCTCTCTGACAGAAACATTGTAGGGAGGGTATGAGTCAGATGAGTTCAAAAACTGCGACGACTTCTTTGTGCGTCGTCGCCATAGGTGGTTATGTAATGCATTGAGGTTGAATCAAGACGTCGGGTCGTGGTCCTTCCTCCAGGTGCAGTGTAACAATAGATGGTTCATTTGTTCGGTCAACTCATGGGTCCTGACAACAGTCTAGCCAGACCTAACGTTGATCCAGTTGTTTCAGGTACCCCATAATTGACTCAGCAATCGAGTGTTTTAGGTATGCAATTTTAGATCTAGAGACCATGGAGGTACAAACGAGGCACAAGCTGTAACTTTTTATGATTTAAATTACTGAATTTTGTTTTGTATGTCAACTGCAAACGCTTGTTCCAACTCCCCATTCATGTTTAAACACCCAGCTTTTCTATAAAGTTTGTCCCAAGTCTGCGAGTTTATAAATATTAAATTTAAGGAATAGACCAGCAGACTGTCGCGTTGATGATAATGTGATAGCGACTTTCAAGCAATTTACTCGGGCAGACTGTCTCGCAGATCGTTGGGTGAACGAATGGCCCACTAGCTGACGTGTGTCCGAGAAAAGCCAAGCAACTAGGACCAGTCAGTCTACGTGCAATTGTCAGCAATAACATTGTATTGTACACATGTACATGCTGATTTGACAGGCTGAATAATGTGTATCTCAATATGCTTTTGGACTAAAATAAGAAACTGTAGTTGACATTGAAGAAAAAAAATAAAAAAAAAATAAAAAAGCGAGCTTTAAGGTGAAGTACTACGAATTACGTCAAAATTAAGTTGTGGTGTCATTTTCTTGAAACTTTGCACAAATATTCTTGGAAGTTGTGCAAGTGCAAAAATAAAATAAAAAATGGGGGTCACCACGCTCGTTTCCATGGAAACGGACGTTAAAATGGCGTCGTTAGAAATAAATAAAAATGATATAATTCACTTAAATTAAAGAAAGCAATTATAAAAAGCTTAGCAAATGAGTTAATTTTAATAAATACCAAGAATTAAGATCCATATCTATCGAATGTATAGTTTTCATGATGTTTGTAAAGAAATTTTTACATAAGTATCGATTACAAAATGACGATATCGAAATTATATCACTACATAATTTTCGAACTTTCTTCCTGTCGCTTTGAATGGTGTCATTTTGACCAAACTTGGCGAATAAAATCCTGACATAATACCATTTAGTTTACACTTTTAATAAAAGGGTGTCACCACGCTACTTTTTACAATATCTCCAGGTGAATGGGTAATATGCGCCATGTAAATGGGAGAGAAATGTTAATTTTTCGCTCATATTAAATAAAAAACAGCTTCCTAGAATATGACAAGGTTATAGGTCACATGTATTTCTAAGAGACTGGGTCAAAAAATTAGGTAAAAGCGCAATTTCAACAATGACAGGTTAGGAACGGAGAATATCGGGAATGTGGAAAGGCTAAGAACGAGGAACAAATGAAATCTGCTGTAAATAATCATAATGATCATTTTATTGCCTGTTGAAAATTTGACCTTCTACATTTTGAACTACAGAAAGGTACAGAGTCAAAGTAAGGTATTTCGTTCGTATCTTGAATTATAACAGGATCGTTTGGTGTAAAATTCCAATATCAATTAAGATACTACAGTAACCGGAAAATTGCATTCAATGGGTTTACAGCATGGCGGAAATGAGAATGGGAATTTTACAGATCGACCGAAGAAATAGTCTTTCGGGTTAGTAAAACAACCAGCCCGATGAGGAGTGACAGGATGCGACAGTCAAAATAAATGCTTTTTTAAAAATAAACACGATCATTGAGCGTCTTGTGGGAAGATATAAAAATAATTGTTGCTACATGACAAAAGGGAAGATTTTAATTTTGAAATCATAAACTTTCCCTACTTGTCCAGTAATATATCGCCAGCTTCAGCTTATGATATATGCATTTCTCAACTCCTGGGATACAATAGAGCATCTCAACTCCTGAGATACAGTAGAGCATCTCAACTCCTGAGATACAGTAAGGCATCTCGGCTCCTGAGATACAGTAGAGCTTGTAACTCATAAGAAAACTTTTGAGTAAGAAACAGTTTATCAACATATAGCGCTAAGACAGGGTTTCTCAGAAAATAGTTAAGTTAACATCATTTCAAAACTTCTATGGTAGATATAAATATGTTTTATGGAAATATTACACGTTTTAATCTCAAATGACGAGTCACTGCATTCATTGCTTTCACTAACAAGAGAAATTTTGTGGCTTAGCCTAGGAAGGATCTGGACGGGTGTACACGTAGCATGCCAAGCCTATCCATGGCAGACACTTACTGCACTGCATACAGTGGTTCAAGTTGTCCCTCTTGTAGTTTTGTTTTTCTTTCTCTTTTTTGACGTAGTAATCTATACTTACCTTGAACACGATTGGAACTAATTTGGAATAATTGGATAGTGAAGCAGTCTCGGTTTAACCTGCAAATGTAAGCTCATCTGCTTTTCTTTTTAAGTTACACACGTTTTTGTATGAGTAATTTGTAATATTGCAACATTCAGCTATAGGGCACCTAACACTTTAAAGAAATTTGAAAAATATGAAGATCAAATAATCCCAAATTAGTTCTTCCAATCGTGTTCTTGAATGAAAATGGTGATATTACCTTTCATATTTCTCAGTTTTTACCCATGAATATAAGAAAACTTTTTTATAATAGCTATATTTTACCACACTTGGATTACTGTTGTCATTTATGGGGAGCATCAACGTTTATGAAAGGGTTGCATAAGATTCAGAAACGTGCTATCAGAGTGATGTGTGATGCAAGGTATAATGCTTCGACCGAGCATTTATTTCAAACAATGCATATAATGCCATTACCAGATAGAATAGTTTATAAGAATGTTTGTATGTTTTTTAAATGTTTAAATAATCTTGCACCGCAATATATGACATATTTTCTAAAGTTATCACTGGGTATTCCCGTTTTAATTCTTTCAAGGAGGTCCCCAAAGTCATTTCTTCTAGCAGAACAATTACAATTAGACTGCCTACCTATTCAAATAAGGGACCGTTCAGTTTTTACGGCCGGGGGGGCCGGCAAAATCCACGGGGGGGTCATCGTAATTTTGGAATCCGCAAAGGGGGGGGGGGTCATCGCTTTTACACTGGTAGGAAAGGGGGTCACCACATTTTCAAAAACATAATACCAACAATAAAGTTCACTTTATGCCATGGCCATGATGGACCCTCTTTACCGGCAATTCCCCACGGCAATCTTAATGGCCGCGCGCCTTCAGCGGCCCTGTCCAGTAAAGTCTACTTTATGCAATAGCCATGATCGACCCTCTTTACTGGCTGGCCACCTTTGGTGGCCCACTAGAATAAAGTTGACTTTACGTAATGGCCCATGACCCTCTTAACCGGAGGGCTGCCTTTGGCGAACCACTCCAATAAAGTTTACTTTATACAATGTCCATGGACATAAGTTGTCTATGGTAATAAAGTTAAAAATTGCCTTACAGTCGTCCTAATTAACAGACGTTTGCATGGATGTGGCTGAGAAGTTTGTGCACTCGCATCTCTGCTACACGAATAAAGTGTGCCGCGTACCGGAGTTCAAATCCAAACCATGCGGGTAAATTTGACATATGCGTTTTGGTTATTTTTTCAGCGGGGGGGGGGGGGGGGGGGGGGGGGGGGGGGGGTGGGGGGGGGGGGGGGGGGGGGGGGGGGGGGGGTTCATCAATTTTTTTCGTCTGACAAAGCGGAGGTCATCTTTTTTCACGAAAAATGCAGGGGGGGGGGTCTATATTTTTTTGAACACCGGCGACAAGATTTTGCCGCCCCCCCCCAGGCCGTAAAAACTGAACGCTCCCTAAATGTATGTTGTTCAATTATTGAACACCCATTGTTTACCAATGCAGCATGCACGTAATGATAATTAAAGTCTACATAGCCGTATCGAATGAAGACTACTTTCGAGTTACTCCCCTTACTTCTACCCTATTTCCCTTACAGTATCCTAAGACATCATTCTAAGATAGCATGGGAGGAGGAGAACGTGGTAGACGAGGAGGGAGAAGGCGGGCACGGGCACGCCGAGCTGGAGCTCGTCGACGAAGACGAAGACGAGCTGGACGGCGAACTCATGGTACAGGTGGTGGAAATAGCCTCATAGCCGTCCTTCTTTGCGGCTCATGTATGGTAGGTAATTACAGCGATACGGAATCTGACGTCGGTGATGAAACGATTGTCCCTCCGAATACAGAAGGTCAACATCAAGTTGTTATGACGTCACAGGATCAGCCAACTGGCACACATGCAATGGTACATGGAAGGAAAGATGAAACACTCCCACCTGGATATATCGCAGGCAATGAAGGGAATGATCAGTCTCAACCACCTTCATACAACACGATATTCGGGTATGTTATGTATATAACGTTATCAGCTCATACACAAACTGTCTGAGATAGTCCCTCTCTATATGGACACATCACATCATGTCGCACTACTGCACTTTAAGAGACATGCTACAATTTTCAGACAATGGTACATTAGTTTCTTAAAATTGTTCAGTATATTACTTCATACTTCAAGTGCTGCCTGGCGAAAAGTGAGGGAAATGTCGAATGAAGTTGAAAAGAGGTTTGAAATGTACAGAATCAGCAAATTGAATTAAACATTTATTGTTACTCGATTGGCAAGGAAACGGAACTGAAACTGCTGATAATATTGTCTGTATTCTAGATATTAATAGCAAACACATATCGCAATTATTTATAGTGCTTGCGATCTTGTTTCTCAGGTGATATTGAGTTCTGATATTGCATCAATATTAATATGATTAATTTGAGTTTTATCAGAATGTAACGTAATGGCAGTGTGAAAAACATGCTTTCTCCAGCAAGTATCATTTTCTATTAATGTAAATTTTTATTGAACAGTCATCAATGCAATTAAGTTAATGTTTCCTTAATGAAGTTTCTAGAAATAATGAATTTGGAATAACAGTACTCAGGTGACCTGCATTCATAATTATTATGATTGAATATGAAAACTAATTAACCGCACTGGCACAGACCAAGAACAACACCATCTCTTGTTTACAAAATTTCCGTTACGTACAAGTGGACTGTCGCTGTCTACTTTCCCTGTATGTAAATGACTGGACCACTCAGCAAGAAAGGTGTTCACAGGCAAAGGTTCCTTGATGGGTGGGCATTTTTACTCCTTTCAGAGTGAGGGGAATTTTCTTCTTTTATAATCAGCGATAGCTTTAATTTGGAAACTAAAGTCCGATGGAAGGACTGAGCGGAGAATACCACTGTTTGCGGGCAATCTTGGAACTTTGTTAGCGAATAGTGGAAAAAAGTATCTTGTGGCAGTTTTCAAAATCATTTTTTCATCCTGATATGAGATAAATTGTGTCAGCTGTAGTGTCTTCTTTGTATGGTATTCCCAGCAAATTTGCTGAATGGGTTTTATCAGGTCAAATCTTCGAAGGTGACCGGCCGTATTTGTATGACAGAAAGGCGCGGTGCTCCCTCAACCACCGGTCTTGAAACGCCCATCGTTGAAGTCGTGAATTACCCCTACCGATACCGTTGAGGGCAGGGATTGATATTGATTGGTTTGGAATTTGTCAACACTTTTCGCATCATTTAGAAGCTTAAATGAACAACTTGCAAAACTTGGATGAACATGGTGATTAATAGTTTTAAAAATGTAAAAATGAATTATTCTTGAATGTGCTAGGTCAACAATGTCAAACAGAGAAAGCTTTAAACACTTTCATTTGCCGCTTGATTTCATCTCCTTTGTTGGGTGATTACAACGCTGGAATTCTGTCACCGAATTGTACGTGCAGTTTATACAAAACTTGAAAACGTTAACATGTAATTCAACAGGTAAAAATGACATAACATGTACAATATTGACTGGTGTCAATTGTATAGTTTATCAATATGAAGCTCTGTTACAAAGAAATCAGCCGTGTTTCCAGACCGGTGGTAAAGTGACTAGTCTCCGAAGGGCGGGAGGGAGACAGACAGACAGAGAAATAGAGAGATGATTTTACCCTCTACCCTAGTAGTAGACTGTGTCCCTGATTTACTCTATAGTAATATTGTAATAAAAGGATGAGTAAATGGACATATTAAGTCTGAACATCAATAAATATATTAAAATTAAGACATACATGCATATAACACCGACCACTTTGAAGTCAGGGACACCTTTGAGGTCTCTGCAAACGCCTAATTAACAATTTTAGGATTTGTGACATCACGGAGTACAAATCAGGGAGTTATTTTAATTGCATGGAAGAATAAAAGTATTTTATTTCATTTATTTTCTTTATATTTGACAAAGGAAAGCTTTGTATTGCTTAATGGCAAAGTAATTCTGGTGATGGAAAGTGGAAAATAAAGAGTCGCAGATAACAAGTAGCTTCAAGATAGCACATAACTGCAGATAGACCCGCACAGTCCAAACTCTACTGACAAGAAAACTGTCCGGAGGTCCCTCCATCAATGATCCCTACACGGCGGAGAGATCGTGCAATTTTATGTTTGTAAATCTGAGTACTAAATGATTAACAATGAGGATCAAATGATACAGGCACTTCTCATTATCAAAAATTACACATTATCGAGTTTCGGTTGTAAATCCATCTTCTTCTCGATCATCATCAGATCTGGAACAGTCAAATATTAAATGTTTTTGTGAATATTTTACTTAATTTGTCGTCCATACCTTCCTGATCCCTTTAGTTTGTGTCCATTATATTTATAGAAACCAGACCAATCCTGCCGAAGCACACCCACCTACAGTTCCCAGTGATAATGTTCTATATGCATAACGTGTATGTACACCGTGCCAACATATATACCCCGATATGTCGATGGTAATTGAAGTCCCTGGAACTCAAGTATTCTTCTCAAATAAATTCACTCGAACAGATTGAAGTCTACCGCACTCGACAATCAATGAAGAACAGAGGCTGTGGTTGAAGTAGTGACTACCTACTTTACCGATTACGAAGAAAATACTAACGCTCATTCAGAGTTACTTTGCGATAAACGCAACATTTATTATAACTAATGGAGTCTGCGCGTGATATCTGAACATCAGAAACTCATGCACCATCTACGAAAATGAGAACTCTCCATAATATTCACTAATATTGGTTCATTATTCTGTTCGCCGACTTGAGCAAACACAATAAGCAATAATGGATGTTTATGATCATTGTATTTCCAATATCTCAACAACTATTATTGCTATAGCGCCTAGAGCTAATCACATAGAATGATAACAATACGTCTCACTTACATTTACAATACTGCAACTTTCAAGAATGTAGAGATTTGAAATCGAGTTCAAATTAAATCATGTCAAACAGGGTACTCAGAAGATATTTAGCTATCATGACTGGTGATAACTTCGGTTTTTTATAAAATTACAAAACTTGTTCGAAGCACCTCCGATTAATTTAAAACCAACGTAGGAATATGTATTCTTGTACTGCATGGAGCAGGGAGGCAAACTTGGCATGATCGGAAAGAAAAGTACCCATATTCCAACACAGCGGCTTTGAAATAGCCATCAAATTATCAAAGAAAGATTTAAAGAGATTTTCAGTTCCAAAAATTCTTTATCATTCATATTTGTTCCTGCTTAATCATTAATTTGCTTATGTAGTATTTGATTGGACTTATACTCATAGGTCCTTTCGAATATAGATCTATTTCACAACTTACAGCACCACATCGTATAATTACTTGGATAAACAGCATGCCCGATGAGGGAGTATTTCAACAAAGTCGGCACTAAAGACAGAAAAAATACAGAAAAAAAGTTGTTTTGGAATGAAATTTCATCTACAATACAAAACGAACCAGTGGTGGTACCAGGAATTTACGATGATATGCAACATCGCATAGTATTATTTCTGTATAGTTCACTTTCTGTATGAAATATCAAATTTGTGATGTTCATCCTTACCTCGCAAAGCAACAAAATGCAGTCTTCATGGATGATGAATACTTTGTGTTTCAATTACACGACAAAGAACAAATTTAATTAATTTATGGTTATTTTTTTACACTTCAAGATATTTACAGATAAAGTCAAGGGCGCATTTGGAACTCATTGTTTTTACATTAAATCATTATTTCTATTTTCTTTCTTTCACGTCGCCTGTTTTCAGATCGTTCATCTGTACTTGTTTGTTTTTACTTTACATTATTAACGTATACTTTATGTTGATGACTGACCTATCTCTTATCAAGCTTTCGTTTAAATTGTTTGATTAAAAAAACAGTAAAAAGACAACGATTGAGTTTCGTAAGAGCATTCTTTTTATTATTTGCTGTAATGACTCATTGTTTTACAGTTTTAGATATCCTTGAAATGTGATTTAATCATTAAATACAAGGATGATATTATTTGGATGTTATTATTGGAATCTCCCTGTATTTGTTAGCAATGCCCTTCCATCTCACCTGCAGCGTACGGAAGGTGTCGCTCCAACTTTGCCGGGATTCATCCATCTGTGGTTACATCTCGTTAATGTTATGCTAAATATTAGCCCTTCGAGTATGGCGAGAGTATCGAGGCGGCGTAGCCGAACACTCTCGTCATACTCGTAGGGCTAGCTAAAATGTTCTATGTAGCCAAATAAAAAAACGAACTAAATGTATGAGGCCTATATTCGGACGAAGTAAACTTTGCACGAAGAATTTTCAACTTGTAATATGATATATTGCAGGTAAACAAAGTGAACCCTATTAGCGCTCACATACACTACCCAGAGTGTTCAACTCTCAAGTTGAGCGACGCTCAATACAACCTCAGAGAAGACGGCGTAGAGTCGTATTGCTGTCATCTCAGTGAAAGCATTTCACACAAAAAATAACGTTAATGAGTCATAACTTGCTTACATTACTTCATTTTTACGTAACCACCGATTGGAACAAATCTGTTCAGTCTAATATAGTTGCATGGCGATAAGTATTCTCACGGTTTTTTGACGTGACTGTAGTGTTCTGTACTTGATCAGCGACCTTCATTATATGAAATTGCACCACAGCACAAATCGACGTAATGTTATATAAGAACAATGCAAACATGAAATCCTTTTATGGTAATTTGTGCGATCATCCCTTCAACAGTGTAATATTAACAAATATGTATAACATTACCGCCTCGCTATAAGGTTGTTTTCTTTTCTTAATATCAATACTACACATACTACATGATTGTCGGAGACTGACCAATAGTACATGTATGCTTTCACAAGGAAAGTTACATTACGTAATATTACTTAGCCATTTATCAGCTTTTTGTTTACTCGGTGGCGATTGTATGCGATGACGAATAACAGTGTGACAAGAGGAGTAAAGAAACGTTTGTTGAACTAAATTGCCAAGCCAATAATGCATCGGGGTCTATGGTTTAACAGACTGGAAGTTGTATTGAACTTCGGAACGCCATTGAGGATCGAGGACTGAGTTTCGAATAGGATACCGAACAGAACGCGGAGGGCAGCAACAGTCCTATGGAGTCCATACAGCCATGATGGTTAGGAGATAGAAATGGGAAAAGGTGAGAGAAGAGGGGGCAGAGCCAGGGCTCGCCGTCGACGTCAAAATCGAGCCCGTGCCCGCCGTAGACGACATCAACACCATCGACGACGACATCACGGTCACGTAACACATATCCGGTCAGGTCGAGGTCGTCGTCGCCACGCAAGATGGACCTTCGGTATAGGGTTTTTAAAGAGCCGAAGGAATGTTAGTAATACCAACGCCAGTGCTGAACCAACGACTGACACCTCCCAGCAGGGCACAAGTTCAGATCCTCTGAAAATCTCTGCACTCATTTTCGTATTCTCGATTCTCCTGTATATAATTGGCGGTACAGTACTTGGAACAGGTGTGCCGTACAATCAAGGACAGATAATCGCTGGCTCTGTGTTGTTGGCGTTGGCAACTGTAGGTATGGTTGTTTACTACGTTATGCGATTTTATTGCATGGAAATAACAGAGGAAGACATTGATGCCGAAACGGGTAACGTTTCTGGAAACACTACAGATAATCAGGGGTCGGTATTCACGATAGATCTAGAGCCAACTGGTTCCGGTATGCCCACCAACAGTGGGTGGCAGTATACAACAACCATCGACGAAACAGGAAGACGCACAACGACAGTCACCACCATCGACAGCAGTGCAGGTGTGCCTGCTGCAAATGCTTTTACCATGATGTTCGGTAACGTTCACCAAAACAGGTAAGGATAAATACTGCAAATAAGTCTTTTTATCAAATTTGGTTTCCTTATTCAAAATTCTCAAATACTACTGATCCGCTTAAACAGTTAACAGTTAACAGTTAAATAGTTAACGTGCAGTTGGAACAGTTGTAAACGATGGAATGTATTAGTATCGCCTGGTGTCCAAAATATTTACAACCGTCTGCTGACATTTAGGGAATAGTCAGTTTCTTCTTCGGCCGGGGGGGGGGGGGGGGCGGTGGATTATTTTTTGCCGACCTCAAAAAGTGGCTGAACCCCCCTATTCCAAATTTCGAAAACAGGGTGACCCCCCTGCGCAACAACGGTAAAACAAAAGGTGGATATAAATATATATATATATATATATATATATATATATATATATATATATATATATATATATATATATATATAATATATATATATTATATATATTATATATATATATATATGTTCTATTTTATATATATTTATATTTTAAAGAGTCATACTTCGTTTTAATGAAATTGTTGACATGTCAGTTATAAGATAGGAATTTCAAAGTGTCAATTTTAAAGTTTGAATACAGTACATTTTGAATGAGCTGTTAATGTATTTCACACTTTCTATGCTTAACCAGATGTCCTGAACTGCTGTACAGAAATGGAAATGGATGTCAATCATTAATATCAAAGAGGAAAAAGCAGTAAATCAAAAACTTTGATGGGTATTAAAGACTTGCCAGCCATCCAATGAAATCTCCTGAAAAGCCATAGCGAGCTATTTTAGCCAAATCTGATGTGTGCGATGTCTGAGAGGACCTTTTCTTGTAACATTGAAACCATAAAAGCACAGCTAATAATGACGAAAACTGCCTTTTTTAAACTGTTATTTTAGTCATAAAAAAGCATCTTGTTACAGAAAACCTGAGACACACAGGAAAATAGTTGCATCAATGAGAACGAAAGATGTCTTGTCATTTTTCTATCTCTAAAATAAGTCACTGTATCAAATATATATTGTGAAATATTGTGCATGTTGCTTTCTCATACTGAATTCTCATAGAGAAAACATAAAAGTATCAGGAATTTGTCATGCTTTTCATATGAACAGCAGATTTCATAATGGTACACTTTCACTTAGCAAACATCAAGATATCTCTGACATATATCTCTGATTTATTAAAGTATGGCGCCCGAAGGGTGCGCCAAAAAATATGAAACATCCTGATATCTCTGATATATATGTCTTGTACATTAAAATCATGCATCGGAAGGGCGTGCTGAAAAATGTCTGATATATTAAAGTAATGCGCTCGAAGAGCACACTGAAAAATATTGAACATACAAATATTTCTGATATATGTATGCCTGATATGTTAAAGTCGGGCGTGCTGAAAAATATGTCTGATTATTAAAGTTACGCGCCCGAAGGGCGCGCCGAAAAATGCAACTTAATGATGGAATTTGTGGCTGACACAATGCATTTTAGGCAATGATGAGCCTATGTCAAAATCCAAAAACATACTGACCCCCCTATTGGGTATTTCAAAAACATGGTGACCCCCCTATCACCAAAGTCAAAAACAGGGTGATCCCCCCTCCCCCCATGAATCCACCGCACCCCCAGGCCGAAGAAACTGACCAGTCCCTTATGGCAATACAATATAATAAATTTTATCGCAACAATTGAACTTATTTCTCAACCCGCAGCAACAGGGGAACGCATGCTGAAATACACGAAATCACATCTGATTCTGAAGGCGACCCGACAGCAACTGCAGCATGTTGGTATTCACACCAGCCACCTCCATATCCCACCGGTGAAGTTATGAAGGACGATATCGATGATGCAGATATACCGCCGCCACCAACATATGACGAAGTGATGTCAAACAGCAATAATGCTACTTTTCCTTCGGATGCACCAACATCTTAGCCGTTAGAGTGTCGTTAATCAATGGCTTCATGAACTTAAAATAAAGAAGATAAAAGTATCGAGCCAGTTTTTGCTAGGTATTATATAACTGCTGCAAGTATTCTGTGTCGTGTATTATCCAAACACTGATGCTTCGAACACATGATCGAGTCAACTTTTTTCTTTATGTAAAAATATTTGCATAGCAATGCAAAACTGCATTCATAATGGTGATTCCCATTAGTAAATTGTTCCAGCGAAATATTTATACCACTAGTACTATATCATCAACCCATACTAATATTTGCATTATATTTATACCACTAGTACTATATCATCAACCCATACTAATATTTGCACTATATTTATACCACTAGTACTATATCATAAACCCATACTAATATTTGCTCTATGTTTATACCACTAGTATTATATCATCAACCCATACTAATATTTGCACTATATTTATACCACTAGTACTATATCATCAACCCATACTAATATTTCCACTATGTTTATACCACTAGTACTATATCATAAACCCATACTAATATTTGCACTATTATAATAACTATTATACATAGTAACGGGTTTTAATCTAGAAAAATCATTTTGTCGAATAATTTACAGGGTAAGGACCATGAAAAAAAACATTTGTTTTAATTTTGTTTTTATGATAACTTTTTGAGAGACGAACTCGCGAAATTAATGAAATTTAAAATGTGTTTGATTCCCGTCAAATTCATGATCATACACTTCAAGGAGTAAATGGACTTGGAATACTATCCTCATATCCATTCTAAAGTGGTTTACTTCTGTATAATTACAACAAATACCGAAATGCACGAACATTAATAATGCCCATAGCATACTGGTATGTATATAGTGGTATCTCTCTATCCGCCCTGTCTGGTCGACCGTGAAGGGCGGCTCCACTCATGATCGTACAACCATGTCTCTCTTCATGAACATGATGAAGAGAGCTCTCCTGGAACTGGCAGAATGTTTAAAATAGCACACAGAATGTAACTTTAAATGTCAGTTGTATCCCACGAAAATCAGAATAGCAGTTTTTAAGAATGGAAAGTCTTTCCATTTTTCTGATCAAATGTATAACAAAACTTTATGCTATCAATAAAAATATGAAGGAAATTTATCACCTGGTACTATGAGACCAGAAAAACTTTGCCTTTCTGTAAATATTGTAAATGCAGACAGGTTAATGCTACTTAACTTTGATATATATATATATATATATATATATATATATATTATATATATATATATATATATATATATATATATATATATATATATATATATATATATATATAAGATATATATATGCTTCAGCATTTCTGTTTACTTTATATATATATATATATATATATATAAGTTTGTGTGTTTACATATGTATATACGTGTATATATTAAAGCATACATACTACTATTATACACGTGTCTCTTTCCATAAATAAGACATTTGCCGTGCAGCTACAGTTTTTATTGATAACGTTTACCATCAATTGTATCTTTGCAATGTTATACCTTTTATTTATTGTGCAATCATAAATATGCAATTTTTTCAAGCGATCCTTGTGTTTCAAATCCATCAAAGCTTTTTCCATGTTCCCTTTCCACGGTTTACTGTCAAACCACAGCTATAGCCATGATTGGAATGTTAGCATTTCTTGTTACAGCAGAGACCATCAGTGTATGAATCTGAAGCTGTATACGAAGGAATGTTATTGTGGTTGAACCAAACTGAAATATCCAACCCATCCATGCTAAGTCACAGATTCGAACATCTTAGTTTGGAGAAACATAATATTTCATGTTGCGTTTAAAGGGACATAAGCTGTAACTTGTGGCCATTTTATCAGTATTCTGTTTCTGTATATTACCGTGTCTGACCCTGATCCGTTTGTCATGCTGAAATTTCGAGTATTCTTTTTGTCAACACAGCTTGTATGTGTGTAGTGATCATTGCTTATTGTTTACAAATGAATCCTAGTGCAGACTTGAATACAATTTTCAACAAAAACAAGGCAGTATTGCTGAAGGCAATGAGTACTTGGGCCTTGATAGGGTAATTTTGAGGACAATATATACTACTATTCAAATATGGTCTTGAATTTCCTCCTGTCAATGAGGCATTTGATTAACTGGTTATTAAACGAAGCAATGGCATGACAACTGCAAAATATGTCTAGCAACTTTTGTGGAGTTTGAGGCAGGGGTTCTTTATTTATAGCGGGAATTCCTTAAATTCAAATTACAGCAAATTCTTTTGTTCTCGATGGTAGATGTCTAATATTTAGATGGGCATATTTAGATTTCTACCCTATAGTTATCCCTATATACCAAAAATCGGACATCCAGCTCTATTGGCTTGCTCAGAATTAGATATGTGCATAATTAATGAGGTACAATATGTGGTGTCATAAGGTGTCCCATCATACCATTTATGAAGGGTGTAGCACTTGTGGTTACTGAGTTGTGGACAAATATATATATTTGAGGTCAAAGGTCATCGAGGTCACGTGACATTTTGTCAAAATAATTGTATTGCTAAGTTATTCCTATATACCAAAAATCAGACCTCTAGCTCTATTGGCGCGCTCAAAATTATATATGCGCATAATTAATGAGGTACAATATGTGGTGTCATAAGGTGTCTTATCATACCAAATATGAAGGATGTAGCACTTGTGGTTACTGAGTTGTGGACAAATATATATATATTTGAGGTCAAAGGTCATTGAGGTCACGTCACATTTTGTCATAATAATTGTATTGCTAAGTTATTCCTATATACCAAAAATCAGACCTCTAGCTCTATTGGCTCGCTCAAAATAAGATATGCGCATAATTAATGAGGTACAATATATGGTGTCATAAGGTGTCCTTTCATACCAAATATGAAGGGTGTAGCACTTGTGGTTACTGAGTTGTGGACAAATATGTATATTTGAGGTCAAAGGTCATTGAGGTCACGTGAAGTTTTATCAAACAAATTATATTGTTAACTTATCCCTATATACCAGAAATCAGACCTCTTGCTCTATCGGCTCGCTCATAATTAGATATGCACATAATTAATGGAGTACAATATGTGGCATCATAAGGTGTCCCATCATACCAAATATGAAAGGTTTAGCACTTGTGGTTACTGAGTTATGGACAATAATGTATATTTGAGGTCAAAGGTCACCAAGGTCACATGATATTTTGTCAAAATGTCTGAGATATCTGCGTGAACCGATGGACTCACTGATGGACTCACGGACGGATATGAGCCAATCTATAAGCCCCCTGGACTTTATCCGTGGGGACAAAAAAACTGGTCACTGCATCCTTTAGGCAATATGAATACGATGAGAAACTAAATTTTTATTTTTCTTGGCATCATACATGCGAGTCTATGGAGAACTGCCTTATACATGGGAGTCTAAGGAGGTGTAAACTAAAAAGTCCTCTAACACGGCCAAATTTGATAGCATTGTGAAACAAATCGACGTGCATCTGTATGGGGTTGGGTACTAGGCGTGAACGGACGGACGGACGCACGGACATGACCAAACCTATAAGTCCCCTCGGACTTCGTCCGTGGTGATTAAAAACAACGCAACAGTTATTACAGCTACACCGGCGGTAGGTTCATATCCAGAGCCCCGTACGGTCTGCCGCCGTCGCTTGAAAACAATCTCATGCACCCGGCCATATGGGCAGCTGGCCGGATGCATGACTTCCCGGAGAAGGCGAGCTGTCACGTTCAAGCTCAGGATTATTTGTCGATCAAATTTCAGTAAATTTACCTTACCATAGATGAAATTTTGTCTATAGGCTGAAATTTCGCCGAAGTTTGACAAAATTACATCGATTTTTCAGGTTCATATGCGACATTTTTGAGTTTTGAGTGCAGACAGAAATAAGTTTTGAGGCAACATGGCTGCGACCCCATGTTGACCCCAAGCCCTGCGTACCATGCTATGTGCTACAGCTAATACGGATAGTTTTCAATCGGATTCGAACCCACAACATACGGCATCAGTCGCCTAGCTGAGAGGCCTGAGACAGAACCAGTCGGCTAAATCTCCACTCCCAAAAAAGAGTGGTTCAATAGCCGGCTAAGTTGTTACATTTTTCTGACTGAGACCTCTCAACACGTTGTAGAGTTCGTGAAGCACTCACGCACGCATGCTCACTATCATACATCGCACATACACACTTTATCGAAGCGAAGAAACGAATTTCATCGCTATAACTGGGCGAACGATAACCTCGGGGACAATTCTGTCCACCAGCAGTGTTACCGACCCAGGATAGAAAATACGGATAGTTTTCAATCGGATTCGAACCCACAACATACGGCATCAGTCGCCTAGCTGAGAGGCCTGAGACAGAACCAGTCGGCTAAATCTCCACTCCCAATAAAGAGTGGTTCAATAGCCGGCTAAGTTGTTACATTTTTCTGACTGAGACCTTTCAACACGTTGTAGAGTTCGTGAAGCACTCACGCAAGCATGCTCACTATCATACATCGCACATACACACTTTATCGAAGCGAAGAAACGAATTTCATCGCTTTAACTGGGCGAACGATAACCTCGGGGACAATTCTGTCCACCAGCATCGTACGCAGGGCCAGCGAGAGAGTTGCCGACATCGACGGTTATTTACGAGAAGTGAATAAAAGACTGTCATTTTTGGAAGCGATCGAGTAGCTGAGGTAGGCTGGGATACGACTTGGGCCCAAGAACGCTGAATTTCGGCAGTAATTTGGCTTTTTACGTCAAGTCCCAAAATGGATTTGAAGTCACCGACCCAACGTACGGGTCTTTGCAGGGCTGTGGTGAGCGGGGCGGTAGCTGTAGCGGAACACACAGCATCGTACGCAGGGCTAGTTGACCCCCAAGTGAAAATGTGTTCGCGATCAAATCTTCCTATATTTTTTTCAGAATTTTCAACAAAATCATTGCTTCTTACATCTTTTGTAAATATAAAATACTAAAATAAAACTGCGATGTGCCATGTCTCCAGATTTCTAAAATATCGTTCGTTGACCGTTCGACGCAAACTTGTGACGCAGTTGAAATTCAATACTGACCGCCAAATAATCTTAATGAGACGAGATCAGTCTAGACATCCTCCAAATTATCCAACCATTCGCATTGGAGTTCAGCTCGCTTAGAGTATCATAACATTTTTCGGCCTTCTTTTAGATCGACCCTAATATCTCCCATTTAGGAAATAAATACACAAGCTACCTCGACAAAACTTCGTGCACCATCCAAGACCAAACGCACTACAAATCTGTCTTGACGTCATCATCTCCTTACATGGTAATCGGCATACCGTATTTTTTAGCAAAGGGGACACAGAATACGTCGGAGTATTCAGTTTCAAAACGTATTACATTGTGTGATGTTGTCAAAAAAAGTCATGTTACTGCAGTGGTATAAATTACAAAACACAAAGTTCAAATCAGTTTATTTTGGACTGGCTTTACCCAACATTTCATATTGTTTCTTATGCCAGATTTGACCACGTGCTTACTGGCGACCCCTTTTCATGCAAATTTTGTGTCAAATGACGTGTTCCCCTGGAAAAACAAACGTACGATTTCTAAATGAAGGAGGCGAAATTTGCCCTCAAGACTCGAAACCACCCCTTTATGGGGTGTACCAAGCTATTTTTAACGAGCTTCTCGAATCTGCAGCTCTATTTCGAAATGATGGTCTGGTTTTCTCAGCTCAAGGATAAGTGTTCTCCATCGCTGTGGGCATTACTATTCTCAACCGGGGTACAGTTTCCAGTCGTAATGTTTTTCATCGTGTCCGGGATATAAAACCTTTCCTTTTCAAACTTTCTCTTTGATTAACACTAATCCACATCTTGTCAGTGATTAACATGTTTCAAGTTTAAATGTTAAATTCTGGTCTCGAGCCTCCTGTTCGACCAAACCGAAATTACCCCTCCCACTTTGGCTCGTCCAGTGGGTGTAGCAAGGGTCGTGCCATCGCCTAGTAAACGGAGGGTGCATTAATTGTTGCATTTCGATGCACATTTTGATTATATTCAGAAGATTTTGAGGCAAAAACTCAGATAGAGAAGCATTTATATTCACATCTCACTTATTCAAGAGTGGCTGAGAGCAGCACTTCCATTCAGTTAACATCATTACGCCATTTATTATGCCAAGAAAGATGAAGCCAATACATTTTGCCCTCCCTGGTCTCAGCCAGAAATGGTTATACCTTACAGTTTTTTCCCACGGAATGAAAACAAATGTACTTGGGCTGAGGCCCAAGTACAACAATGGAGATTATACTCATATAGGTTGTGTTGATATGCTAAATACTTGGTATTAAATTACAGTTTAGGGATTCAATGCGGAAAGTGTAGGGAAACCACAAAACAAAAGTTCTGAAAAAATAGCCAAAAGATACAGCCTGTGGAGCTTTAACGTGAATTGATGATTTTTAGAAATGTGGCAATTTACTTGAGTAGAATGACTTTCGTCTGGAGAATCACCAGCTACACTGACTGCACCTCGAATCTCGACTGGTACAGCGCCCTCTTTCACAAAGCGTCCTGTAGCCAGAGTTCGAAGGTTAATAAACAGACTGTCATAGTATTCGTGCACATGAAGCCATACACAGGGCTAAGTTGTGATCCAGCCTTTCAGGCGTACAGAACAATGTATGACCCGACCTCCACAGATGTGCTTGTCAAATACTGCATGGCGCTGTTTGTGCAAGTACTGCGTTCCTACAAAGACCAGCACATGATTTCTCTGACATTGAGCTTGATCATCACCCCGTATTGTTCGCGAGAAAAGAACAGAACAGGTTTTCCACAAATATACGCAAGTGATTAGGAGGTTGGCGTATAAGATAAAGAGTTGAGGTATGTGAAAACGTATTGCGCCACTGTGACTGTCAAAATAGAAAGCTAGGTATAACCAAATCTTGTTACTTTCAAGAGGTCAACTTATAGGTCAAGATGCCATCTGTTTAAAGGAGTAAGGAGTGAGTGAACGGGAAACTCGAAATTTATGCTTCTTTGCAGTCTAAATAATTAATAAATTTGAATGCAGGCTATACAGTAGCACCATTAGTTTACTGATCAACATGTTCACAGTGGTTTCACTTGCTTCGGGAGCTCTAAGAGGCCCCTAGGGAAATCCCCCAGTTTTCGATAACAAATGTATGGCCTTATTTTCTTCGGGTGCGCTATAGACTGTTAACAGCTTTATGTCAGCATGTTGGTCACTTTTGTCAAATCAAGATTTCTTTTTACCATTGGCAGGCTCAGTAGCAACAGAATCAGTCAACGAAACTCAAGGGAAGTTGTTACTTTACAACGATAGCTGATTATGGGTTGTGGAAGTGCAAACCATAGATCTCAATCTGCAAGTGATGGAAACTGCTCTGACAGACAGACTACAAACAGTGAAAGAAAACAACATGGTCGTTTCAGCCATCATCGTCTTCAACTAATGATAATTGGTTTGGAGGAGTTTTTCAGCCGAAGTCGCACATACTCTGACATTATAGACAGACAGACTGTAAAGTCAATTGGCGTTACGTTCATAGCTCTTCTCATCGCAATAGTTCTCTCTGTGATTGGAGTGTTTCTCCTCATATACGTATCTAATAACGACCCTAGCCGTAAATGGGAAATATCGCGATTGTCAGTACAGGGGGTGCTGTAACTTTTATCAGCCTTTTATGTTTTTGCTATGGTTGTTTTAAATACCATGACATTCACAAGCAGATGCAACGAAAGGAAAGCGAAGAGCACACTGAGGAGACTGCAGAGGGTGCTGCCTATGAGTTATCATTGATGCAAAATCAGGAATCGATCATAGAAGAGGTAGATACGCATCATGCTGCAGCTGCATCCGATGTTCAATGGAGTTCAGAAATGTAAGTGGGTCTATACTTTGTCGAATGGGTGTCAGTCGTGAAAATTTATGCACCCATACCGTTTATCCAGTGTTAAAAACAGTCCATCTGATGTCCGTTCAAGCTCAGAAAATCTAAGTGCTTTCCTTTTGCATATGTTTCATTCGAGGTTGTTGCTGACACAATCTACGAACACTGTGGGCATGAAATTGAACATATTTCAAGCAACACAAAATAGTACAATTGAAGGGGGATAGACCATAGACAGTACAGAAACTTTTCTACTGTCTGTATGGATAGACAAAATATCTAGTGCTATTGTCTAAGTAAAGCAATAGATTGTGCGAAGATGCTCTGAAAAATTCGCTTATGTGCACGATTACCACATCAAGGACGAAACTTTTGTGGTGTACCAAGTCAATAGTGCCTAGTTTCTATCGATCTTAACCACCTACAGCTTTCAGTTCCATTGTTGATATTTTATCTCTCATTTCTTTCTACTACAGCGTCAGCACGGATGATATGAAACCCGCTGAGTCGACAGAAGACTCACCTCCGGCATATTACGATGTCATGGGTGCTACACCATAATTATTTCGTGAATTTATGGTGACTTTACATTTTAAGAAACGTATTAAATAATTGCTTAGGAATTGCCCCTGACTTGATATTGTGCATTGAAATAAAAACAGAAAGTACAACATCGTTGGATGAATATATCGCTGTATCTGAGCTGTCAGGGTCAATGAGTATATTTCACTGTCAATGCCCGACTGAAGTAAACGTCATACTTTGTGTGGTTAAAAGCCTCAGTCTTCTGGATGCTATTTTGTTTTCAAAACAACAGTTTGTTGACATTTCACGTGTCTCTTCATTTGTTTGTTGTGTGCTACTTTTTCGGCACAACTTTTTTACATCCTAGAAAATTGTATTGACCTGCATACACGCACACCAATGCCAATCGTTCCGCTCTCTTTACGTGAGATTCAAATTAACTTAAAGGACTGTAGGTGTGAATATGTTCGACATGCAAATATCTGCTGTGAAAGTGGTCTGAAACGTTCAACTCAGCAGAAACGTTGTCTATCCAGTGGACATACAGAGTTGTAGTCGCCTGTCTCCTCGATCCTTGTAGATTAAACAGACGGTTGTAGACAAAGTTTCTGTGCAGAAGGGACGCTGTTTCAGTCTCGGGCTTCTATTCCTCTTCGTTGATCGTTTGAACAGTGGTTTCAAGGATCATGAACATTGATATTTGACAAGGTTTTCGTCGTCGCTGGATAGGAATTTGACCAAACCATGTGCATTTCCATGTATTGAAGGTAAATACTACCAAATGATAAAACTTTGGCTTGGATCTTTGATCATGACGATTTACATCCTGGAATTTTATCTATCAAAATGTCCGGAGTGCCGCCAGTGATTCAAGAGGGAAAGGCAGTCACTGTATGACAGTCACTGTTTTCTCACCCCAGTCTGCGTCAGCCGCTAGAGGAACTCTTTTCAGAGTCAGATTTCATATCAAGTGAGTTTGTTCGTTGTCGAATTCAACCTTTGTTATCCGTCTGTACATGTAATTTAGGTCAGCTATGTGACTGTCAAGTGAAAGTTTCCTCGAGATTATTAAGGTTCCAAGACAAGAAATTTGACCTTTTTAATCTAACAATTCTCTAACAGTTAATAAGCTCAGAACCCCCGTAATGTATACATTTTCTGAAAGCCTAGATATACGGGAACATTTTGGTAACCACAGTGTCACCATTGTTTACATCACTATCACGTGACAAGGTAATTTGCATAACCTTTCAAAAATCGGTTTTCCCTACGTTTTGTCTCAATACTTCAAAATATCTGACTCAAACTTGCTGGAATGCAAGCTGTCACAACGCTCTTCCAAAGTATGTCTCAGATTTTTTATATCTTGCTTAGTTTTTTTGGAGCACAATTTTAAAGAAATCAACTACGGTTAAATTCACTGCT
This sequence comes from Ptychodera flava, assembly GCF_041260155.1. Lineage (NCBI taxonomy): Eukaryota > Metazoa > Hemichordata > Enteropneusta > Ptychoderidae > Ptychodera > Ptychodera flava. Next base: position 37,490,888 of record NC_091942.1, read on the forward strand.
CTGGAAGTTTTTCTGGCATAAAAACTGTTTAAGAAGGTTTTAAAAAATTCTGAGACACCTTTTTGAAGACCCTTAGGACAGCTTGCGCTCACACAAATTTCAGCCACATATCTCAAAGCATTGAAACAAACATAGGGAAAACCGATTTTTGAAAGGTTATGAAATTACCTGTCACGTGATAGCTATGTCAACAATGATGACACTATGGTACTCAAAATGTTCCCCTATATCTATGCTTTCTGAAAATATATAATTTACGGGGTTCTGAGCTTATTAAACACTAGAGAATTGTTAGTTTAAAATGGTCAATATCTTGTCTTGGAACCTTAATTTGATATTGTCAACGTTTTCATTACACAGAAAGAATATCATTTACGTTTATTATTAAACTTTGTATTAAAATTGATATATTCATACGCGTAGTTAACACGTACGTTTGCACTCGTGACGTTTTGCACTTTTTCTGCATAAAATAAACGTTGTATTTTGAGCAACTGTTTCGAAATAACAAGAATATGCTCTTTATAGAAACGTACAACGCAACGCATCAAATCGTCCATTCACATTCGTGAAACCAGTGGGTATACAAATGCCCCAAATACGACAAGACCTGGCCAGAGCAGTAACATGGACACGAACCTGTAGCCACACCATTTTAACAGTACAGGTGCATTTGAACAATATACATTCAACTGTTTGCTATCTGCCTGACACCGGTCTATAAGTTATAACATGCTGTGGTCATAAAGACAACTTTAAATGCAATTTATGTCCTCTTAAAATGTTTATTGATAGTATAAATACATAATCGTTCTAATACATTCAAATTATTCTCTCGTTATTGCAGTGCCGTTAAAATTCATGAACGCATCGGGCATTATGCATGTCATACACGGGCTGTTCCGCTATTCAGTGTGGAATTGTAAGGAATTGATCACAACGCAACGTTCTTGTTTTTGATACCGACCATGTATGTATTCGCAGTCTATCCATGCATTTAAATTCAAGAATAAAGAACTTATCTGTTTAGTGTGTCTTGTTTTTTTTATGCAAGTAAGAAAGACGGTCAGTACAGATCTGAGAAGCACTGAGCGATACGAAACTATGATGCACAAATTTGCAGCATTTGCATAATTAAATTAAATTCTATTTATACTTTTGAGCTCTGTTGTTACTGTCTGTTGTGCTTTATGTTAGTCCTTTTTGTCTTTTGCTGGAACTATAAATGGGCGAAAACCCGTTGTTCCCAGTCAGTAAAGTAACAAATAAATAAATAAATAATTTAAGTAACTATTCCATTTTATGTTTACCGCGATTACATTTTGTATCTTACAAATTCGTAACAAATCCCAGCTCTGAACTCTTTCGTAACAACAGAACAAGAAGATGACACCATACTCAGAACAAAGTCAAGGGCAGAGATGTGAAGAAACAGGCGGTCATAAAGCGACAGTCACTGCACCGAAGTAACGAGATTAGGGCCTTGACCTCATTAGCGTTGCCTTTGCTGATTTTAATGTTTCTATCCTTGCATTACAATTACTGACATGGGTGAGGGGACCAGCTGTCTGATCCCCACAAACATCGATTTCTTGGAGTATTTCTCTTCCTATAGTTGCAGTCTCCGACCCTTCAGCTCTCTAAATGTGATCAAAGGCATTATCGGCCATTCTATCCGACCTTTGAGTTGAATTATAATGCAAAAGTCTTTTGTGGATGTCGACAATGAAAACGAGTACGAAATGCCGTCTACACACACCACAACAAAGAAACGACCTAATAATGCACACGTCGCTTTTCCTTATTCATAGGTAAATATTTTGATGTCGTAGTCATGGATTGTCAATATTACCCAATTACATATATCAGACGCAGAAGAGAGATGTGACAATGTCATTAAAATAATGGAAGCCATGTTCTGATTACGCTACGTTCTAACGCGGTTAGTCACTGAATATCAACCTTGTGTGAACGTACACTGTAAACAGAGACAGCGTATATCAGTGCCTACTGGTAACCTGGCTCTTGGGGTAGAACAGGTGACTGCGTAACCAGGGGTATTGGCTAACCCGACTCGGCTGGAGAGTGTCAACGGAAACCAGTCTCTGTGGATGTTTCGTCGAAGAGTGCTTTCTCCTCGTCGAATTCTCCCATACAGTTCATTCAGGTAGGCATTGCAGAGTGTTCTTTCCTATGTGTACATTTAAACATTTCAAATTTAATCAATGCATGTTCGATGTGTGTAGGCTTAATGCACAAAGCCGACATCTATGTCGCGTTGATATGGGACACGCTAACCGAACACCTGTTGATACATTCGAACGTAATAAAACAGAATCTGTTTAGAGAAAGTGAATGTTTTGCACTAATTTCACCGTACACTAGTTAGTAAATGTCATGTGTCAACGTTCATGAACTGTTCAACTGATACTGTCAAGGTCACTGAGGTCATGAAAGAACGACGACTTTCACAGTGGATACTTGATACACAAAATCGCTATGCCACACGACAACACGTTTCCAAGATGCAATGACGTGATAGCACTATGTAAGCTTATATGATGTTCACTTAAAAGTAACCCATAAAATTCAACCTGATTTCCTTCGAGCTAACTCAGGGTGGTGGACGACGAAGTTGATGTCAAACGCTGACCAGGGGAAATGGATTACAATATGTCTGTATCGACGGATTTCATGATATAGTAAGGATACTGACGAAATCAAGAAACCAGTCTGTTGTCGGTAATACGGTGGTCGGTCTATTGATAATGCCGTTAAATTTGAGAAACTAATATGTCGACTATATACATACACAAGTTTTTTTAACAACCTAAAACATGATCGTAGTCGATGGCATTAAAATTCATTTGACATGGTGTAAACCTAGAGAAATATTTCGGAATAAGTTGTTTTGTACTCTTTCACCACATGTCATTCAATTACCAAAGTAAAGTAGGACGGAACATTACTCAATACCAAAAGGTTAGGGAGCCTTAACTTACTCAAGTTGGCAGCATGCCATCCCTCCAAACTTTGACTCTCCCCGCTGTATCATTTCATTTTCTCCCCTGAACTACCAGTAGGATAACAGTGTTCTTGACGAATCACTGTTAAATATGTATCTTTGACGAAATTTGACTTCTCAGAGAATCAAAAATCCCATCATATGGTGTCTTTGATTTGCTTCAGAAAGGGGTAACAAATTAGCTAAAAGCAAGAAAGGGATTTTAGGAGAAATAAGAATCATTTCTTTGGAGAGTTTGAGAGAGCTAAACAGTCAGAGGCAGAATTTAGTAAACATAAGGCAATACATCAAAATAAAGCTAAGGATACTCTAACCAGCTTCAGCTCAGTGTTCCGCATTTTTAGTGTAAAAGTACCAGGACAATCAGCATGGATTTGTGACCTGACACTTTGGCTAGAGCAGGAAAATTTGTCAACCTGTCTTCGAGGAAAAATCGCCGGCCAGCTATTTGCGTAACAGGATTCATGACTAGATTTTCTCCCGGCACGTGAAACATCTATCGAAACAATTTCAAAGACTAGTTGCCATAAGGCCAAGAAACTTATCCCCGCCGCGTCAATTCAGACTCGCCGCGTCAACCTTTTTTTCCGCTCATGAGAAAATAAAAAAAAATAATAAACGCAAAAATACGCGACGATAGTGCATAACACAGTGCTGTATTGAACAGAACGGTAAACAAAATAACTGACACTAACATTCCATTCAGAACTGTACACATATGTCACTGTTATATTACGCTGTCAAAACTGCATTGCTGCACTAAAAGTCAAACCGCAGAACTCTTGCTATACAAAAATAATAAAGCAACACTGCTGTGCATTTATCTCTGCGTGCATTCCTATGTTGTTTTCATGTTATTTCCGCGTTCTTGTTGATTGAAGAATAAACAAAATTGAGAGTAAAAAAATAACGCGTCACCGCATCATTTTTGAAATATGTCTAGGATGAGAAACAAACTTTATTTTTCTTGACCTAACTTGTATTTTTGACACTACAAATAATCTCTGTGAAATTCCAATCTATGAGCTGTCCAAAGGGTTGTGATAGTACTTGCAATACTCTGACAGCAGTCCCTGAAGACACAAATTTTCAGCCAATGTAATCATACTATACTCACATTCTTCATCAATGTATCTTCATTATAGAAATTAATATTCGACTGGCTCTAAAATGACAGAAAAAATGTAAAAGTTATTGACGTTTACCTTTTTTCTCAATTTTCAGCACAACTTCTGTAAGGCTTGAGACATACTCTTATAAAGATGGGGGCTGGAGAGAAGGGGAGGCGTGGCGGTCGTTCACGTACTCGTGGACGACGAATCGGCGGTTTAAATCGACGCCGTGGTATTGGAACCATTGGTCGTCGTCGTCGTGGTGGCGGCGGCAAGATCATCTATTCTGGACCTGGAGGAAGTGCCATTGCCCTAGCAATTATTTTCATAGTTTTAGGAATATTCCTGCTTGTTCCTGGTTGTGTTCTCCTAAGCTCAGGACTAAGCAATACATGGAGTGGTTCAGGAATGCTGGTGCCTGGAATCGCTCTCCTTTCAATGTCTGGAGTTTTGCTAATCACAGGAATTACAATATTCATTGTGAAAAAAGGATGTGGTGGATGTAATAACAGTGTTGGCTCCAGTGAATCGGAAACTACTACTGTAGTTCCTGCTACCGAGTCGAGCGTTCCTGCCGCAACAACAAGTACAACCCAAATAGGCGCCAATGGGCAAAACGACGACCGACCGAAACACATTCACATCAACCTGCAGTATACACAAATGCCAGGTCAGCCAATGCCAGGTCAGCCAATGCCTCCCCCTGGTCAGTTTTATCCAGTCCTTCAGGAACAGGACATATGCCTCCTCCAGATGCCTATGTTAGTATGTATCCATCTGCGCAGTATGGAATTGCCCCTCAGCCGGTGTTCACTCCACAAAATGCAAATGACATGGCATATCCACCACCTCTCCAACCTCAGCATCCGTAAGTTTCAAAATATATTGTTCAGGCGCTACTTCGTAATCCATTGTTTATCACTTTATCTAGTACCAAATACCAAGTGCTAACGTCTAAGCTGTACAGTGAAGGGTCATTACTATGGAAACTACTAGTATTTCATTGAGTTGAAATGTAATTGTGCTGATTGTTTCCTGTAAATTCTACAGTATCGTGATCCCTCTTGAATCAGGGCCAATATCTGTCTCCCTTGGTATGACTGTGATAATCACATATCGTCCCTTTATTCATACCGTACGTGTGTATGCAATGACTTTACATTTCAAACTGCCATTAAATGACTTTTATTTCTGACAACGAGTTTCCACTATTCTCATCAATTACTCAGATCCGAAACGAATACCCCGGGTCACATGACAGTCACGGGAATGCCGTCTCACACGATTACTATCAACCAACCACCGGACAACTCATCGACTGTGTCAACTGCTCCTCCGCCAACATATGATGATGCTACGAGGCATAATTCTAACCTCGTTTAGGCGTGGCCAATAAGAGTGTACAGTGATCTCCGATCGAGATGTCTATTTACAAAAAACTGTTTCCGTCCAATGACGTCACAGTATTTACCCGTGTCTGTGATAGATATAATATTGATATTTCTTTTACTTTTCTACATTCCAAAAACGTTTTCATCCTTCCATTTTCTTACTTGTGGCAAGCACCTACTTAATTTCGCTCTTTCTGTACAGCTACTTAAGGTGGCGTTGCTTAACCACACTCTCCTTTTTTTTGAAAGCAAGATTTCTGATCAAAGATGACAAGAAAAGGCCCTCATACTAAAATACTTCTAAATGAACAGAAGCTGATTTTTAGTTTAGTGGCAATGGTTTATTCAAATTGCGAAGGGTACATATTTGAGAAAAAAAGCTTATGTTTGGTATTAAAAAAACATTAATTTACGTCAAAAACCCGACACTACTTTATTAAATTTAATATGGCATCGAAACTAAACTTCATGAAGACAAAAACTACAATTTTGTTTTGCGTTATGCATTTTCATTCTTAAATGACAAGGAATGAAAACTGTTATTCCTTAAAATAGTGGTCAGAAGCAAACTGGAATGAGTCTTATTCCAAATGTAAGAATGTTGTCATCAAACAAAATCATCGTTTTTTGTATCGTCCTTGAAGAATGAAATTTGGAAATTTTACAAAATTTGACACAGCCAAAAGAGAGTTCCCTTCTTTTGAAATGCTGAAAACAGAAGAAAGAAAGCCAGGAAGACGGGCGATTTGCATAAATTTACATTTCTTTCTGAACGAACTTTTCTGACTGCTTGCCATGATAATTAAAGGTGATTGTACCAATATTTTAATCCTGGGTCAACATATTATTAAAAAGTTAATGAATCTGTGCAAAAATAACATAAGACTGTTGTTTTGCGTAGCGCCCCCTGCATTTCTCTTTTCGATAAAAAGACTCTGCTCAAAAGTTCAGTGGATAGAAATGTATTTAGATTAGCTATATTTGGAACAATAAATTTGGAGCAATCAATGGCCTACCGACTTTTATTCAATATCCTTACCTGCCAGTAAGTCCAGCCATCAAAGCTTACCAGCAGGGGCACTTTGATTCGTTAATAAGCAACTTTGCTCTGTACTACAAGTGACCGCCAAATCACTGAAAAATGACCGCATGGTTGCTTGCTTTCACCGATATTTTCAGTTTTAATGTTCTTATGCCAAGATCACAATGGAGACTTGTTTATATGTGGTTATCGAAAGCTGTGTCCGTTTTTGTCGAAATTGTTTCTTTTTAGAATACGAAACTTATCCTGTTTGTCTCAACATGTATGACAGAAGGTCAAAGTTATAGTGTTAGCGTGGACAGTGCTTCAACTTGCCGGTCTGATCTGATCGGCAGTAAACATTATTATCGGAAGTTATTGAAATAAATTTCATGTCAGTTCCTTTGATCTTTTTATGTCCCTTGTCGATAACCCTACAAAGAGTCGTGATATAAAGTATTACAGTGATCACTTCATTCCCTGCAAGAACTATATCACACGGACATTTTCGACCAACAAAAGCTACGATTCTGAGTTTCCAAGGATATTATATCTGTTCGTTGTTCTGTAAACATTTATTTCTATAATTTACAGAATAAAAAAAAAATAAACACGCGAGTTTCCGCAGGGTGTATTTACCCATCAGTAAATATCAGATAGATTTTCGAAGAAAATAATTTAAAATCAAACATTTAAATTTAAATCAAGATTTGTCTTTCCGTTGGAATATTATGGATCAACACACTAGTTAGGAAACAAAATTTCAATGCGACATACGGCATAATGTCAATTTTGTTTTTCACTTCTACAGTTACACTTCAAGAGGCAAATTTCCGGTCAAAATGGTGGAAAACGAAACGTGCTTTAAAAGTCTCCAAAGTTTGTCCATAGCCATAGTAAAATAATACCTTAACAATGCTGTAAATGATAAATCGAATTACTTTAAAACTCGGAACAGTGGAAGCAAACCCATTAATCAAGTATCGCATCGATCTAAGTCAAATCTGTATACATGGTTCTCCTTATGCGTGTTCTGGGCGCTAGCGTATACACCAGCGTGTACACAAACCCATGGACCACCGCATCGATGAGTTCTATTCGCGCTACGCACGTCATAGAGCTCTTGTTCGAGTCACTGGGCGCCGACCTTTGTGCGTGTGTTCCATTATAGAATAAGTCATTATACAGAGGTCCGTTCCTAAGTAAACAATATTCCTATGATTTTGACGATGACGTTTGAGTATGCAGTGAGAAAATACTGTTTTTCAAAACGTCAACAAAATCTCCAAAAATACTTTGAACTAGTGGGACAAAAGCATCCTCGCCGAATCTGTAAAATATACTAGAAGAATTAAACAATGACTGTTGATGGTAGCTGATTGAATGTACGGTAAGTATCGTTTCATTTTCAGACATAATGAACCGTCCCTTGTTTTAAAGATAAATGATTTCGCATTAATATGATTTAAAGCCCACGTGACCAGCCCTTTTCTAGAAATTGTAAGTACCACCAATTTTTGCATGTAAAGTTATTGTCTAAGATATTTTGAACAGAAAATTCGGAGGGTAAGTGAAAGATATTTTGGCTCTTTCACTACGATTCGAAGTTAAGTCCCTCAATGTTTTTCCGTTTGCTTATCTCCGACAATAAGAATTTTGAGTTCATTATGAAGAGAGTTCATTTGAATATTCGTATCTGACGTTTCTCGACATTTTCCAGTCTGACGTGAAATCTAATTTAGCAGGTTGTTGATATGCACCAGCAGATTGGATGTTTTTTTTCTTTACTTGTGAGTCGTACAACTTCATTTCATTAATAAGGCAATAAAAAACATATGTCCGGATTTTAATCATCAGTACACGATTACTTCCCCATAGATATACTAGTGATGTGTAAAACCATGTACAGAACAAGAAGTCAGACAATTTACATTGGACGATACGCCATTCCTCGTGCACGTGGTATATGTGGATGCCTTCTCCTTTGTCATGGAATATTTCTCTGCTCCTTAGGAATCACCATGGTGACCATCAATCAGTCATCTGACGTCATCCTTGGATCAAAATCACCATTTGCCATTGTTGGTCCTGTTTTCTTTCAGTCTAGGCATAGTCTTAACGTGCTTCGGTGTCCTTGCCTGCTACAGGTCTGTCGAGCATTCATCTGTGCCGGTACAATCAAACATCTAACGTCACCGTGACTCTCGCACTATGATGAACTTGACATACGAATTGGAGCGAAGTAGCCGGCAACAGCTGCCATGACAATCGGTCGTCTCCATACAACCCCTATTAGTTTTGGATCTTTGCCATAAATCAAACTGACATGCATCGTCTTGAGACATGTGTGTTGAATGTTGAAGATTAATCGTCGGAGAAGTTTGATATGACTGTGAACTGCAATAATAATCTGTCACATTTGGTTCTAAGTGAGGAAACAACTTTAATGATTGTGTGTGTTTTTTACATGTAAGGTGTAACTTTTAATGCCAGAGGGCAAAACTGTTCATAAAGCAAACGCAGTCAAGTCCATACCGTGTTTGCGTGTGTCCATGTGTCTCTGTGTTGATGAAAGCAGGGATGATTGCACAGTGACATTAGTGCACGTCACGGTCACATTTCAAGTAGCGTCTTATTTGAATTCATGATTTTGATATTTTGTTCTCTTTTCAAGTCTTTGCTGCAGCGCCCCCACCTTTGTCTGATTAAGGTACAATGCGCCTCAGGTGCATATATTCGGACTCTAAAACTTATCGAATATTCTTGCAGCCTACCACTTGTTGTGGCTCATTTTGAATCTTACGGAGTAAAATAAGTTTTTACAGCTTAGTTTAGCGAAAATCAGAAATTTTTTTTTCCCCTGCATAGATAACACAGTGATTGCGACCGTTTTGAATGCCAAATATCGGTAATATTGAGCGAGACTTATTGTTTCTCTGTGACCGAAATTTGCTCGGTGACCCTATTTTTATTCTTGATATTTAAAAATCAACTGTTGAAGGTTTGTTTGAGAAAAGTTTGAGCAAAAGTTTAAGTCTTTCATTTCGAGGTAAACTTTGCAATGACTTCAGCAGCATAGCGTTACAATTGCAGTCTATGAGTATACTATGCCGTGTAATATCGTATCGCATTCATGTTGAATCAGTTTTCTGTTTATAACCGACAACAGTTGCTAACCGGTCTGAAACTTTAATAGTTCCCTGAGTGTCCTTATTAGCTTTACATACGTCACAGTATCCATACGTGGCATACATGGCCGTCAAAGACACAACACAGGCCAGGCACTGCATTACGTCACAATTGATAACAATCCGACACTAACGAAGCTAATCACAACAGAACATTTAACTTTCGGGATGTGACACAGGCAGTAATTCCGAGTTCTCGGTTACGCTCGGGAAATTTGAAAATATAGTTTTTTTAATATGTAATAATTACACCTAGGTGTGTTTTAATACAGATAATTTTGAAAGAGGAAAGTGAAAACTATTGGCAGCTGTCTTCTTCCGCCAGACGTTCAAATATGTCCTTATCGCATGTTCATACTACTATTTCATGAAGTACAACAATAAAACCCCTTGCTAGCCTTCTTCCCACCGCAGGACCTCTCCTTCTAAACCTAGCAAACTTCGACCAATGCCCCTCACCGTCATTTAAGTGACCATTTTCTAAATCATTGTCCGCATAGCAGAAGAAGAAAGTGTCCCCACGTGCCGATTGTTAAAAAACAACGCTGGTCCCCTTGCCCTTTACGAACCAGAGAAATGTTTGCTCGTCCGCCAAAATACCGTATGCGAAGGCATTTTCATCGATAGAAGGCGACGAGTCTATTGTTTAGACATCTAGAAATGATCGTCGAGGAAAACTCAGCCCGCACAGTTTTTACATTCATTTCCACAATCCAAGATAAAAAGCTGTTCCTTGACTACCGACAAGGAAACCTGAAGGGACGATAACGTTGCAACAAAGATGGAGTGAGTTGCTATGGTGATATACTTGTCAGCAACGCGTCTCCACACGTCGTCACTAAGCAGTTGGCGACATCTACTTCGTGATATTTCTGGTGACCAAACTTTTCACCCCATGCAATGCAATGTTGATTTTCTTTCAAGAGATGTGTTGCCATTATTATACTAGAATTTATTGCTTTGAACAACCGCTTGTTAATTGCAGGTCATGGTCATAATAAAATTGCAACACCGTGAGACAAGCAGTAACAAAACTCAAACAAACAAACGAGAGCTTTGGAAACTGGTTCCAATCGATGTTATTAACTCTTCACAGTTAAATCTATCCCACACAGATATTTTTTTTTAGTTTTCAGTTTATTTATGGTTTAAGATTGTTCTGGAGATCTAGATCTTCAGCAAAGTTGTACCTAGATGAGATAATGTTTATTCACAAAGGAAGCAGCAGTTCAAGGAATAGAGGTGATAAATATTTGCCATTCGGTATTCGGCACTTTAAAGAAGCTCAATTCATATTCACATTTTATGTCAATTACAAGTGATGATGTACACCATGCAAACATAAGCGAAATTCAATATTGTTTGTCAATGAAAGGACTCTTTATAATCGTGTCACCTTTGAAATATTCCGATCAGTTGTCGATGTTCATTGCAACCAGAAGACAGGACTTTCTACTCAAGCAATCAACAGGATGGCAGGGAATCATTTACGAGAAAGCTTCTTCATTTTCATTTGTCTCATTTCGTCCGTGAAGACACAGGGTAGGTAGCATTCTTCTATTTGATACCATTAGAAAGATGACGTTGTTGGGGCATTGCATCAACAAACGGCTAATAGTCAAATGATAAATGTATATTTAACTTCGTACCAAGCAAGTACTACATTTAAAACATCACGTTTTCGAATGACTTATCAGCGACTCGATTAGATGCGTCACTTTCAAACAATCATTCATCTCCTGATTATTCCTATTACAGAGTCTGAACAGTTGACCGACATGGAAGCGGTAAAGGATGCACTCCTTGCAGGTTATCCACTCAAATACTTCGCTGATTATACAAAATGTGCCAGAACGCCCGTTGTTACAATTCCTGGGGTAGACATTGAGGTGAGCCATGTCAATTACCATCATGATAACAGCGTGACCATATATACAGTTAGCATAAAATCACCCATTTTAGATGTTTCCTTCTGCACATATTGGCCGTGTCTTATTCGTCTTCTTTTCTCCATAGTCTCTTGGCTATGACCAACTGTTCATCAACATGGAACCCAGTGCTACTTTGCTTCCAAAGGGTTTACTCAGGCAAAAATAGAATTCAGACTTACTGTTACTAGTAATTTAAATTTTCATTGATAGAAATAAAAAGTCGATTCCGAAATATTTGAGCAAATACAAAAATTAAGTCTGTGATGTAAAATTGATATTTCCCCCCAAATTGTCCCCTTGGCAATTTGTTTCACCATAAAAAATCGACAAACATAGCAAATACCGACCATGAATAAGTACACGTAGATCTCAACAAAACTATGCCTCTATGTGCGATTACATAAAAGATATATCCGTCAGTGTAGAGCAAATACAATTGCTCTGTATATAGTCATCGCACGGTGACTGCTTGCGACATCGTTGTTACTGTCTCCTGGTTACCAATAAACACATCACAGCCCTTGAGTCTGCTAACACCTCTATCCAAACAAAACGGACAACGCCTAGATCAACCAAAACCATTTGTTATCAAATACAATAAATCTATCAACGATAGAGCAATGACACTTGAAGAGATAATATCTGTGGCAGTAAACACTGATTATACGTAGGAATTCGTAAAATATTTAAAAGTGGACTTTTCAAGTCTTTGCAAAGAATGTTACAACTGAGAAAATAGGAGTTGCATCACTGGCTCTCTCTCTCTCTCTCTCTCTCTCTCTCTCTCTCTCTCTCTCTCTCTCTCTCTCTCTCTCTCTCTCTCTCTCTCTCTCTCTCCCCAACAAATAGGAACCATCAGACTATGGCACTACGATTGACTCTTTCCGTGGTCTCCGTGACGTCACTGG